>NC_057794.1:449227482-449527482 GCF_018294505.1 Triticum aestivum
TAGAAATACTTGTGTTAAAGTTTGTGATTCCCATAGCATGCACGTATGGTGAACCATTATGTGATGAAGTCGGAGCATGATTTATTTATTGATTGTCTTCCTTATGAGTGGCGGTCGGGGACGAGCGATGGTCTTTTCCTACCAATCTATCCCCTAGGAGCATGCGTCTATTACTTTGTTTCGGTAACAAATAAATTTTTGCAATAAGTATGTGAGTTCTTTATGACTAATGTTGAGTCCATGGATTATACGCACTCTCACCCTTGCACCATTGCTAGCCTGTCTAGTACCGTGCAACTTTCGCCAGTGCATTAAACCCACCACCACCTTCCTCAAAACAACCACCAAACCTACCTATTATGGCATTTTGATGACCCACAAGTATAGGGGATCTACCGTAGTCCTTTCGATAAGTAAGAGTGTCGAATCCAACGAGGAGCAGAAGGAAATGATAAATGGTTTTCAGCAAGGTATTCTCTGCAAGCACTAAAATTATAGGTAACAGGTAGTTTTCTGATAAGATAATTGGTGACGAGCAACAAGTAACAAAAGTAAATAAAGTGCAGCAAGGTGGCCCAATCCTTTTTGTAGCAAAGGACAAGCCTGGACAAACTCTTATATGATGTAAAGCGCTCCCGAGGACACATGGGAATATCGGCAAGCTAGTTTTCATCATGATCATATGATTCACGTTCAGTACTTTGATAATTCGGTATGTGGGTGGACCGGTGCTTGGGTGCTGCCCTTACTTGGACAAGCATCCCACTTATGATTAACCTCTATTGCAAGCATCCGCAACTACAACAAAAGTATTAAGGTAAACCTAACCATAGCATGAAACATATGGATCCAAATCAGCCCCTTACGAAGCAACGCATAAACTAGGGTTTAAGCTTTTGTCACTCTAGCAACCCATCATCTACTTATTACTTCCCAATGCCTTCCTCTAGGCCCAAATAATGGTGAAGTGTTATGTAGTTGATGTTCACATAACACCACTAGAGGAGAGACAACATACATCTCATCAAAATATCGAACGAATACCAAATTCACATGACTACTAATAGCAAGACTTCTCCCATATCCTCGGGAACAAACGTAACTACTCACAAAGCATATTCATGTTCATAATCAGAGGGTTATTAATATGCATATAGGATCTTAACATATGATCTTCCACCAAATAAACCAACTAGCATCAACTACAAGGAGTAATTAACACTACTAGCAACCCACATGTACCAATCCCGGACTTGGAGACAGGAATTGGATACAAGAGATGAACTAGGGTTTTGAGAAGAGATGGTGCTGATGAAGATGTTGATGGAGATTGCCCTCTCCTGATGAGAGGAGCGTTGGTGATGATGATGGCGATGATTTACCCCTCCCGGAGGGAAGTTTCCCCGGCAGAACAGCTCCGCCAGAGCCCTAGATTGGTTCCGCCAAGGTTCTGCCTCATGGCGGTGGAGTCTCGTCCGGGAAGATGGCTTATGATTTTTTCTCATCGAAAGACTCCATATAGCAGAAGATGGCCATCGGAGGGCCACCAGGGGGTCCACGAGGTAGGGGGCGCGCCCCCACCCTCGTGGGCAGGGTGTGGCCCCCCTGGTGAACTTCTTGCGCTCAGTATTTTTTATTTATTCTGAAAACATCTACCGTGAAGTTTCAGGACTTTTGGAGCTGTGCAGAATAGGTCTATAATATTTGCTCCTTTTCTAGCCCAGAATCCCAGCTGCCGTCATTCTCCCTCTTTATGTAAACCTTGTAAAATAAGAGAGAATAGGCATAAGTATTGTGACATAATGTGTAATAACAGCCCATAATGCAATAAATATCGATATAAAAGCATGATGCAAAATGGACGTATCAACTCCCCCAAGCTTAGACCTCGCTTGTCCTCAAGCGAAAGCCGAAATCGAAAAATATGTCCACATGTTTAGAGATAGAGGTGTCGATAAAAATAAAATACGGACATGAGGGCATCATGATCATTCTTAGAGCAGCAACTTATATAATTATTGTCATATGATCTCTTATGCTAGAGTAATAATTCAATCACAATTTCAAGTATGAATCATAAACTTCATTCAAAACTAACAAACTATAATCTCAGTCATTGGAGCAATTGCAATTTATCATAACATAGGAAAGAGTCAATATAATAGCTTTTCAGCAAGTCCACTTTTACAATTGCTAACACTCACGCGATACTTATGGGTATGGAGTTTTAATCGGACACAAAGAAAGATAGGGGCTTATAGTTTTGCCTCCCAATGTTTTACCTTAAGGGTAGTGTCAACAATAATAGTTCATGAAAACACACATCCAATTAGCCATATATACCAGGATCTTTCCAACATATTGTGCTTGCCAAAAGATAAAATGTAAAAAGGAAAGGTGAAGATCACCATGACTCTTATGCAAGGTAGGAGATAAAAGTAAAAGATAGGCCCTTCGCAGAGGGAAGCAGAGGTTGTCATGTGCTTTTATGGTTGGATGCACAAAATCTTACTGCGAAAGAACGTCACTTTATATTGCCACTTGTGATATGGACCTTTATTATGAAGTCTGTCGCTTTTATTTCTTCCATATCACACGACCGTATAAAGCTTATTTTCTCCCACACTAATAAGTCATACATATTTAGAGGGCAATTTTTATTGCTTGTTGTCAGTGTCAAAACCGGCGGATCTCGGGTAGGGGGTCCCGAACTGTGCGTCTAAGGCGGATGATAACAGGAGGCAGGGGACACGATGTTTACCCAGGTTCGGGCCCTCTTGATGGAGGTAATACCCTACGTCCTGCTTGATTGTTCTTGGTGATATGAGTATTACAAGAGTTGATCTACCACGAGATCGTAGAGGCTAAACCCTAGAAGCTAGCCTATGGTATGATTGTATGTTGTCCGACGGACCAAACCCTCCAGTTTATATAGACATCGGAGGGGGTTAGGGTTACACAGAGTTGGTTACAAGGGAGGAGATCTACATATCCGTATTGCCTAGCTTGCCTTCCACGCCAAGGAGAGTCCCATCCGGACACAGGACGAAGTCTTCAATCTTGTATCTTCATAGTCCAACAGCCCGGCCAAAGGATATAGTCCGGCTGTCTGGAGACCCCCTAATCCAGGACTCCCTCAGTAGCTCCTGAACCAGGCTTCAATGACGATGAGTCCGGTGCACAGTATTGTCTTCGGCATTGCAAGGCGGGTTCTTCTCCAAATCCTGAATATCTGCTAAGTAGTGTCCGGCTTCCATAAATGTTGGACTTCTCGGCTTCTATGCCCAATAAGGGCTATCTTCCACGTGTCGAGCGAATGCGAGGAGCCAGGGCATTTGTACATTCGCCCCCCTAGCTAGGTAAATAAATCGTCTATTAAAGGGGGGATTCTTGGATCCAATCCACACCATCCTGCCACGGCGAGAGTCCATCGGAGCGCGCTCGGAAAATTCCATTCCATCATGGCCGGCCATCGCAGCTCCTCCTCTCGCTCCCGTAGCCCTAAGCCCGGTGATTGGGAGAAGTGTTCCGTCCCGCACAACCGATTACTAGAGTTGCAAACCCAGGGATTTCTCCCTCCAGCGTATATGATCCCCGTTCGAGCCGGGCTCGCCACCTATAATGACGGAGAGCAAGCGGAGAGCTTCCCCAATCCCTCCAAGGGGGAGCGGGTATGCCTTGTCCCTTACCTACTAAGGGGACTCGGGTTTCCAATTCATCCATTCCTCTGCGGGCTCCTGGAGTTTTACGGCCTCCAGTTGCATAATTTCACCCCTGCTTCCATGTTACACATCGCAGGTTATGTTGCCCTTTGTGAGCTGTTTCTGGGCTGCGAGGCTCATTTCAAGCTGTGGAAAAGGCTATTCTGCCTTGTGCCCCACACACAGAAGGGGTCACTTTATCAAGTGGGCGGAGCCGAAATATGGCGCATCGCCGAGACCGGATACCTGTCCAGTACTCCGAAGAAGACGTCTGAAGACTGGCCTTCGGAGTGGTTTTACATGGAGGACGTCCCCCTTCCAGACCCTGTTCGGCAGGGTCTTCCTGAGCTCAACAATGCTCCTCTGAAGAAACATCGAAGCTGGCGCCCACAGAGCCCCCAGGAGGAAGACAACAGAGAAGTCCTTTACCTGATGAACCGGATTAAAGCGCTGGCTCAATCAGGATTGACAATAATCGAGGTTATGTCAATATGCATAATGCGGGGGGTGCAGCCGCTTCAATATCAAGGGCACCCCCTGTGGTGTTTTAACGGGGAAGATGATGCCACCCATTGCGGGCGTAAGGGACCGGACTCCGCTGCTGCTTTAGCAAAACTTATGTCCGAGTTGTTCAAGGGAGAGGAAGAGGAGTTCATCCATATCAAGCCACGGGATGGATTCTCCATGTACAACCCTCCAAGCTGGGTGAGTTGTACCTCTTTACTCCCAACCTTCCCGCATTCTTCATCATAGATACTCACCTTGCCATTTCACGGTAGGAACTGCGAAAAGCTATAAGGGAGGTTAACAGCCCACCTCCACAACCGGAGGACCCTGGCCGGGCCCTTGATCCTGGACTTGAAGAGGATCCGGACATATTCGTGCAGCTGATAGACAGGCAATTCTATCAATTGAGCTGCGATGACGCCATGGTGGCCATAACGGCCGACTATCCTGGACTACTCCGTGTGTCGCACGTAAGAGAAACCAAAGTCCCAACTCCCCAAAAGGATCCCCTTTTATGCACTTCACCTACCGTACACATATGGATATGGTGTTTTACAGGGAAGGCATTCGAGACGCCATGCCAAATCCGCAGCAACTCGCCAACAAGGGGCACCAAAGCCGGGTAGGCCAAAAAGGAAGGCGGTCAGGACGGAGAAGCCGGCGCAGAGGTATGACACAAAACCTCGCTCCGTGGTTGTCGTCTTTCTTAAAATATAATACGTCCATGTTTCCTAGTAGAAAAATCACTCACCGGACTATACCCGGAGAGGCTGCCGATCACGCCTCCACCAGTCGGGCTCCTGGGCCGGACATAGAGGCGGAAGCTAACGCGGGGCAGACGCCGGATGTTCGTCCTATAGAGGATGCGGATAGACTAACCGCTACAAATTCCGAAGTGGAGAGTGCCATGAATCATAGGCATCACCGGGCCGTATTCCGTGACGCTTGTTTCTCACCAGAGGCATTTGATGCCTTCAATTCTGGAGACGCGTACATCCGTGCTGCTCAAAATGGTCTAGCCAGAGCCATGGACCAGTATGTAAGGGATATACGGGTAAGCAAATCTGACGATTATATGTATCAGTAGCCCCTAAGACTTGAAACAGTTGACACAACAGATTTAAGGATCATTATTTGTGCAGGTTCTTACAAAGAAGAATTCCCAATTGTCTCAAGAGCTGGAAGAGTGCAAGGCCCAGGTAGGGGCCGTTGTTGCCGCGTTGAAGGAGTCCGAGAAGGGTCCCTCTAGTAACACTTGTTTCCATTGCAAAGAATACGGGTACCAGGTAGTATGCGGCATTTATGCAAATCTAACAATAGATGTTGCAGGTGGCCCCGGAGTGGATCCGGAGGCCGTGGCGGTGAATGCGGCACGTGTTGATCGACAACTAAATGCTGGCAAGCGTGTGCTTACGCGAGTCAGGCAGGAGAAAAATAATCTCCAAGACGCCAATATCCAGCTGGGCGTGGAACTGAAAGATGTCCGAGCCCAGCTTGCGGACTCCGTGAAGGAGAATAAACGGCTTCGGCGTGGCATTTTTAATAAGTGCTTGAACGAACTTTTAAAGGAGTTCGGCGAAGAAGCCGACTAACAGAGTTATGTCTGCAGGTATGCTGACGGGTCGTCTCGCGGAAGAGATGCCCGGGTCTTCGGGTGATCCTCTACCATAGCTCTCACAACTGCACGAGCAAGTTCGGCAGGTGATGCAGGGTATTGCCCAAGCCTTGTGGCCATCCGCGTCCCCGCCAGGAGGCATGGGGGAGCTTATAGAGAAGCTCAAGGGAGCACGGTGGCGCTTCCAATTATGGAAGATATCAGCCTGCCGACAAGGTGCAAGGGAAGCCTGGGCTATGGTGAAGATGCGATATACCAAAGCAGACCCAAACCACATGGCCGAGGTTGGACCTGTGGGGCCCGATGGCAAAGAGATCCCCGTTAGTTTAGTGTATGATCAATTAGAATTAGCCGCAAAGTATTCCCAATAGGACTGTAGGCTAGACAGCCTGTTGGATGGTATAGAAGAAGAATTTAATCAGTCTTAGTGACTGTGTACTTTAAGTGACATATGTAATGTCCCTAGCCGGATTGTAAATCATTTGTCATGGCAGACCTTTTCGCTTCAACCTCTGGACCCGATAGTCCGGAGTGTATCCGAATACCTGCTCAGTTATGTAAAAACCGGGGTATGCATGGAAACCAGGCATAGGGGTCATAAGTGCTTGAACAGACAAGTACCCAACTAGCTATGTTATATTACACGGGTAGTAAGAAACATCTTCCAGGGAGAATAGTTCCGTTAAGGGTTCCTTTCCCTGGGTACGCATGCCCTAATGTGCATGTCCGAACTGCGAGAAGAGACGCAGGCTATAAACATCTGGGGGCATGTGTCAAATTTAAATAAAAGTCATCTTTTATTCACCGACCGAATATTCTCTTAAGAATGCTAGCTTTCGGCTTCACCCAGTCTGAGGTACACATCCGACTGACCCGGCAGTAACAATCGCAGAGGTGCTCCCCTTATGCCCTAGCCAAATTAACGGGACGTAGGGCATAAATACAAGAGCCAGGCAACCCAGCTTGGCCAAAACTTAAGTCATATTGATGCATATAATGGCGAAAAAGGTACATGCGGAAGAATAACACATGTGCGGGGCATAAAGCCCGGAAAAATGATTAGATTAAGCTTATGTATAAGAAGCCCCCAGGTATAATGAGCACGACTAGCGCGTCAAGATTGTGTAACCAAGACACAAGTTTAGCCCTTTAGGGCCTTGAAGAGAATAAAAAAGGAGAGAAAGAGATAAAAGACAGATATGCAAAAAATTGACGGAGGTGAGGAGACGAACATAGAGTCCGGCACTAGGCATAGAATCTTCGGAGTCTGGTTGCGTTCCATGGGTTTGGCTCAAGTCAATTATCCAATGCATCCCATAGATGGTACGCTCCGCCGGTCAGAACCTGGTCAATAATGAAGGGACTTTCCCATTTGGGCTTGATCTTGTTCTTTTTCTTCTCCGGCAGGCATAGAACTAGTTCGCCAACGTTATAGGTTTTGGCCCGTACTTCTCTTCTTTGATACCTTCGAGCCTGTTGCTGATAGAATGCGGAACAGGCTTTTGCCACGTCGCGCTCCTCCTCCAGGGCATCCAAACTGTCCTGCCGATCAAGCTCGGCCTCTTTTTCTTCATAGTTCGTACATGCGCACACGAGGTGAGTCATGAATTATATCGCAAGGCAGAACTGCCTCTGCATCGTACACCATGAAAAATGGTGTGTATCCGGTAGTGCGATTCAGCGTGGTCCGCAGCCCCCATAGTACGGAGTCGAGCTCCTCTACCCAGTGCGTGTTTGATTCCTTTAAGGACCGCACTAATCTGGGCCTAATGCCACTCATGATAAGACCATTCACTACTCGACTTGACCGTTAGTTTGCGGGTGATAGACAGAAGCATAATCGAGCTTGATGCCCATGTTGCTACACCAAAGTTTTACTTCGTTGGCTGTAAAGTTCGTGTCGTTGTCAGTGACGATGTTGTGGGGGACGCCATAACGGTGTATGACCCCGGATATGAAGTCTATCACTGGTCCAGATTCAGCCGTTTTGACGGGTTTGGCTTCTATCCATTTGGTGAATTTATCCACCATGACCAGTAAGTATTTTTTCTTATGGGTTCCCCCTTTAAGGGGTCCGACCATATCAAGCCCCCAGACCGCAAAGGGCCAAGTAATGGGGATTGTTTGGAGAGCGGTAGGAGGCATATGGCTTTGGTTTGCAAAGAGCTCACAACCGACGCAATGTTGGACCAGATGCTGCGCATCTGCCTGGGCCGTCGGCCAATAGAAACCTGTATGGAAGGCCTTGCTTACAAGGGCCCAGGCTGCGGCATGATGGCCGCCGAGTCGGGCATGGATTTCTGCCAAAAGCTTTCGCCCTTCCTCTTCGGAGATGTGAAGGAAATATGCCCTAGAGGCAATAATAAAGTTATTATTTATTTCCTTATATCATGATAAATGTTTATTATTCATGCTAGAATTGTATTAACCGGAAACATAATACATGTGTGAATACATAGACAAACAGAGTGTCACTAGTATGCCTCTACTTGACTAGCTCGTTGATCAAAGATGGTTATGTTTCCTAACCATAGACATGAGTTGTCATTTGATTAACGGGATCACATCATTAGGAGAATGATGTGATTGACTTGACCCCATTAGCTTAGCACTTGATCGTTTAGTTTGTTGCTATTGCTTTCTTCATGACTTATACATGTTCCTATGACTATGAGATTATGCAACTCCCGTTTACCGGAGGAACACTTTGTGTGCTACCAAACGTCACAACGTAACTGGGTGATTATAAAGGTGTTGTACAGGTGTCTCCGAAGGTACTTGTTGTGTTGGCGTATTTCGAGATTAGGATCTGTCACTCCGATTATCGGAGAGGTATCTCTGGGCCCTCTCGGTAATGCACATCACCTAATCCTTGCAAGCATTGCAACTAATGAGTTAGTTGCGAGATGATGTATTACGGAACGAGTAAAGAGACTTGCCGGTAACGAGATTGAACTAGGTATTGAGATGCCGACGATCGAATCTCGGGCAAGTAACATACCGATGACAAAGGGAACAACGTATGTTGTTATGCGGTCTGACCGATAAAGATCTTCGTAAAATATGTAGGAGCCAATATGAGCATCCAGGTTCCGCTATTGGTTATTGACCGGATACGTGTCTCGGTCATGTCTACATAGTTCTCGAACCCGTAGGGTCCGCACGCTTAACGCTACGATGACAGTTATATTATGAGTTTATATGTTTTGATGCACCGAAGGAGTTTGGAGTCCCGAATGAGAACGAGGACATGACGAGGAGTCTCGAAATGGTCGAGACGTAAAGATCGATATATTAGATGACTATATTCGGACTTCGGAAAGGTTCCGAGTGATTCGGGTATTTTTCGGAGTACCGGAGAGTTACGGGAATTCGCCGGGGAGTATATGGGCCTTATTGGGCCATACGGGAATAGAGGAGATAGGCCAAAAGGAAGGAGGCCTGCGCCCCCCCCCCTCTGGTCCTAATTGGACAAGGGGTGCAGCCCCCTTTTCCTTCTCCCTCTCCTCCTGTTTCCTTCACTCCTACTCCAACAAGGAAAGGGGGAGTCTTACTCCCGGTGGGAGTAGGTATCCCCCCTTGGCGCGCCCTCCTCCTAGGCCGGCCGCCTCCCCCCTTGCTCCTTTATATACAGGGGCAGGGGGCACCTCTAGACACACAAGTTGATCAAGTTGATCGTCTCTTAGCCGTGTGCGGTGCCCCCCTCCACCATAGTCCACCTCGATAATACTGTATCGGTGCTTAGGCGAAGCCCTGCGTCGATAGAACATCAACATCATCACCACACCATCGTGCTGACAAAACTCTCCCTCAACACTCGGCTGGATCGGAGTTATAGAGACGTCATCGGGCTGAACCTGTGCTGAACTCAGACGTGCCGTGCGTTCGGTACTTGATCGGTCGGATCGTGAAAACGTACGACTAGATCAACCACGTTGTGCTAACGCTTCCGCTTTCGGTCTATGAGGGTACGTGGACAACACTCTCCCCTCTCGTTGCTATGCATCACCATGATCTTGCGTGTGCATAGGGAAATTTTTGAAATTACTACGTTCCCCAACAGTGCCATCCGAGCCTGGTTTTATGTGTTGATGTTACGCACGAGTAGAACACAAGTGAGTTGTGGGCGATATAATTCATACTGCTTACTAGCATGTCATACTTTGGTTTAGCGGCATTGTTGGATGAAGCGGCCCAGACCAACATTACGCGTACGCTTACGCGAGACTGGTTCTACCGATGTGCTTTGCACACAGGTGGCTGGCGGGTGTCAGTTTCTCCAACTTTAGTTGAACCAAGTGTGGCTACGCCTGGTCCTTGCGAAGGTTAAAACAGCACCAACTTGACAAACTATCGTTGTGGTTTTCATGCGTAGGTAAGAATGGTTCTTGCTAAGTCCGTAGCAGCCACGTAAAACTTGCAACAACAAAGTAGAGGACGTCTAACTTGTTTTTGCAGGGCATGTTCTGATGTGATATGGTCAAGACATGATGCTAAATTTTATTGTATGAGATGATCATGTTTTGTAACCGAATTATCGGCAACTGGCAGGAGCCATATGGTTGTCACTTTATTGTATGCAATGCAATAGCGTTGTAATGCTTTACTTTATCACTAAGCAGTAGCGATAGTCGTGGAAGCATAAGACTGGCGAGACGACAACGGTGCTACGATGGAGATCAAGGTGTCGCGCCCGTGACGATGGTGATCATGACGGTACTTCGGAGATGGAGATCATAAGTACAAGATGATGATGGCCATATCATATCACTTATATTGATTGCATGTGTGTCGGTGTACTAGATTAGGGGTACCCTAGTACCCCGAACTTGTGCACGGGCAGTTGCAGCATCCCGCGGCAAAGGCTTGCCGGGTGATCGCCAAGATCCCCCAAGGTTCCCTTGGAGCCATCCAAGAACAAAGTATTTAAGCTAAAGAGACAAGACCCCGGCAAGGGGAGCTTGCCGGGAAGGCCAACCAAGGCGCTCCAATGAACTTGCCGCGACGCGCCACGCGCTCCGGCAAGGCAACAAGGCCCCGGCAAGAGGAGCTTGCCGGGAAGACAAACCAAGGTACCTCGAAGCCCGGTGAGCGACAAGCTTCCGGACCCGACAAGATAACAACAGCGGCAAGGCGCTTGCCGCGGCAGGCGGCCACTCTGCGTCCACGCTCCAGCGCATCCACCAACGTGTCGCTCTGGGGGCCTCTCCGGACATGCGTGGCGGGAGGCTGTGCAGCCAGCGGTGTGCAGTGGCATGCGAAGCTGACAAGATCGCCATCGTGGCGAACGGTGGCGCCCCTAACGGTCCTTTTCTGCACTGTTCGGGCGACTCAGACGGGCATTTAATGCCCTTGTCCCCTGCCGTCAGGGTTAGGTAGGATGCACTGTACAAGCAACTGTATCAACTACCTCGCTTTTTACGTTTTTACCCTCCTCTGCGTTGCCACCTGTCGGTGACCCCTTTAGCGTATAAAAGGAGGCCCATGCGCAATGTAGAGGAGGTTCGGCTCATTCGGTTCGGAGCCTCAGACAGTTTGCTTCGATCCATTCGTAGCCCAGAGAACATCACACTCTCGCTTTGGAGAGCAAGAACACCAGATAATACAATCAGACAAGCAGCAGTAGGAGTGTTATCTCTCCGGAGAGCTCCGAAGCTGGGTAAACTGCTCGTGTGCCTCACCTCGATCTGCTCTTCGTGCGACCTCCGCCCCCCGCCGAACCGAAAGGGGCCCGGTCCGCCGGCCCCATAGGTGTTCGTGGATCAGTTATCCCCGACATCTTTGGCGCGCCAGGTAGGGGGCGTCGAGATTGTGTGAACCTGATCCGGCGTTCACACGAGCTAGATCTTCATTCCCTTCATCAACATGCCACCGAAGAAGAAGACTTCGGCGGCAGCCGCTCCGTCCACGTCATTTCTGCCACCGTTGGAGCAAACGGGTGGTGGAGTGGACGCCGGCGGAAGAACAACCGTCGATGAGGGTGCTCACAGTGCTGCCAAGTCCAAGGACAAGGCTGCACAAACCTCGGTGACTGTACATGTTCCGCGCCACTCTCAGGAGGCGCAAGATCAACAGCACCATGGCGCTCGCAGCACCATGCGCATGTTGGACCAAGGCCAAGCTGGTGGATCTCGGGGCGCTCAAGACCAGCATGCACGCCAGCATGCTGGCACGAGCGGGGCACGGTCGCCTGGACGGGATACTGCTCCTTCTAACATAGTTAGAAGTTCGAGCACGTCCCGCTCCTCGCGCCGTCCGCCACTGCCACCCACCACTCCAGCAGAAGCTTTGGTGCGAGCTCAACTTCTCTTAGATTACCCTCCAATGTTGGACAAGATCAACGAATGGAGGGCCACCATTCAGAGTCTCATCGGCTACGCCAACGGCGACACTCCACGGCGGCCGAGCGCGTCGCCGCCACCACAGGACCGCCGGACACGAGCCGGTGGCGACGAAATGGGCGGAGGTGCAACTACCATGCAATCACCGCCCCTAAGGCCAAGATCGCCGACTCGCCGAATCCACCTCGACAGCGACTCCACTGCATTGTCGGATCCACGAGCTCGTCGCGATCAACGCCAAGTTCCTCATGATTGACAACAAGAAGACGCTGGAACCCGCATCGAGCGCCGAAGAGAAGCGCGACGTCAATCCGACAAGCGCGCTGGGCCCTCTGTTGACATGCATGCGCCAGGGGAACCAGGCGATCTGCCGTACGCGGTAGGTTGTCCTACGTTCACTCATGAGCTGCGGCAAGTCCAGTGGCCCAGTACAAAGAACTTCAAGCCAGACGTACCGGAGAAGTACGACGGCAAGACGCATCCGTCAGAGTTCCTCAGCATCTACACCATTGCGGTGCAAGCTGCCGGGGGACGAGATGACAAGATCCTTGCCAACTACTTCCCGCTGGTGCTCAAGCCCAATGTCAGATCCTGGCTCATGCACTTGCCGGACAACTCCATATCCTCTTGGGCTGATCTGTGCCATCAGTTTGTCGGCGCCTTTACCGGCGGACACAAGCCTCATGGCCAGGAGAGTGATCTTCATTTGCTCGCCCAGAAGGAAGGAGAGCCCCTGCGCAAGTACATTCAGAGATTCAGTAGCGTGCAGCACAACATCCCAGACGTCCACCCTGCCGCGGTGATCAGCGCGTTCCATCAGAACGTGCGGAACCGCAGGATGCGGGAGGAAATGGCGATGTGCAAGATCAGGGACGTCAGTGAGTTATATGCACTGGCCGACAAGTGCGCGCGTGTTGAGGAAGGGAGGAGACTCCCCGGAGAAAATATAGGAGCGGGAGGATCTGACAGCAAAGATGCCGCCCCGACAAGGAAAAACCGGCGGCGGAACAACAGAAGGAGGAAAGGCAAAGAAGTGCTAGTTGTTGAGCAGTCCGGCAACGGTGGCGGCGCCAAGGAAGCCAAAGCTGGTGACTCCGGCAAGGAGGTTGCCGCGGAGGTGGCGGTCGCCAACAAGCAGGACGGCACCAACAAGCAGTATTGCAAGACTCACCGCACCAAGGGCCATGATCTTCAGAACTGCAAGAGGGTCGAGCAGCTCGTTGAGCAACAGAAAGCTGAATACGAGCGGCGCGACAAGGAGAAGGCCCGGGAAGGAGCTGGTGGATCCGGCAAGAAACGTCCCGGCCGAGGAGGACGCCGCGGCAAGGCCAAGAAGCGGCAAGGAGACAGACCTCCTCGCGGCCACGACAAGGATGAAGATGACGGCAATGATGAAGATATGGATGATGAGGAGACCGATGAGCAGGAGTTCCAGAAAGCTACAGAGGTCCTGTGCGTTGACGGTGGTGCTTCTCTGCATGCCTCGCACCGCCAGCTCAAGCAGTGGATGTGGGAGGTTAATGCAGCAGAACCACCCGTCGAGTCACGCAGGCCTCTGAAATGGTTCAGCACGCCTATCATCTTTGATATTGAGGACCACCCGGATCACATAACTGCGGTCGGGTGCTTGCCGATGTTGGTTTCACCAACAATCCGCAACCTCAAGGTCACTAAGATTGTAGTTGACGGCGGGGCCGGTTTGAACTTGATCTCCTCCATGGTGCTCCAGAAGCTCCAGATCCCTGACAGCGAGCTCGAAGAGACCGGCACATTTCAAGGAATCAACCCGGGAACGAGCAAACCAAAGGGAAAGATCACGTTGCCGGTAACATTTGGCAGTGAGCTGAACTTCAGGACTGAGAGGGTCACGTTTGACGTTGCCGACTTTCCATTACCTTACAATGGAATCCTTGGCCGTCCGGCACTCTCCAAGTTCATGGCAGCCTCTCACTATGCGTACAACATACTGAAAATGCCAGGCCCAATAAGTGTCATCTCTGTCCCTGGCGACAAGAAGGATGCTCTTATATGTGCCGACAAGATCTACCGGGAAGCCGCGGCCGCAGCAGAACGAAGGACACTTGCCGCTGAAGCTCCCGGGGGGAAGAAGAAGACCAAGTCCGGCAAGAGCCCTGATGCCCACTCCGGCAAGCGCACCTCTTCGGAGTGCTGCGCTACCGTCGAGGACGCACCATCGAGCTCCACCGGCAAGTGCAAGAAGACAATGACAGCTCCGCCTGAGACTAAGAAGGTGTCCGCCAAAGAGGATGGCATTGGTGGTACTTTCACCATCAGCGCCACTCTTGACCCCAAATAGGAAAGCGCGCTCGTTGCTTTCCTGCGGGCGAATGTCGACGTGTTTGCGTGGCAACCGTCTGATATCCCCGATGTTCCCAGGAAAGTGATTGAGTACCACCTTGCCGTCTGTCCTCATGCGCGGCCCGTCAAGCAGAGAGTCAGAAAGCAGGCAGTTGAGCGCCAAGAATTCATCACAGAAGAAATCAAGAAGTTGGAAGCAGCAGGCCTTGTCAGAGGAGTACTCCATCCCACGTGGTTAGCCAATCCTGTTGTTGTGCGCAAAGCTAACAGGAAATGGAGACTTTGTATTGACTTCACTGATGTTAATAAAGCTTGTCCCAAAGACCCATTTCCCTTGCCGCGTATTGACCAGATTGTTGACTCCACAGCCGGATGTGATTTGCTTTCATTTCTTGATGCATACTCAGGGTACCATCAGATCTTCATGGCAGAAGAAGATGAAGAGAAAACCGCATTTATCACCCCGTGTGGCACGTACTGCTTCGTACGGATGCCTCTCGGTTTGAAGAATGCTGGTTCAACATTCGCAAGGGTAGTCCACCATGCTTTTGAGCCACAAATACACAGAAATGTGGAAGCTTACATGGATGACATAGTGGTCAAGAGCAAGAACAAGGCGACCCTGATTCAAGATTTAGACGAAACATTTGCAATCCTGCGCAAAATCAACCTCAAGCTTAACCCCGAGAAGTGCGTATTTGGAGTCCCTTCCGGCAAGCTTCTCGGGTTCTTCGTGTCTCAGCGGGGAATTGAAGCCAATCCCGACAAGATCAAAGCCATCGAGCAGATCGAAGCACCAAAGCGCGTCAAGGATGTACGAAGGCTTGTCGGTTGCGTGGCTGCTCTCAGCAGGTTTATCTCTAGATCTGCTGAGCGCGCCATGCCATTTTTCAAAATTTTGAAAAAGGCAGGTCCAATGAAATGGACTCCAGAAGCGGAGGCTGCGCTGCAGGACTTGAAGAGATACCTGTCCTCCACTCCAACACTTGTCGCACCTAAGCCGCAAGAGAAGTTGCTGCTGTATATAGCAGCAACCAATCAAGTGGTTAGTGCTGCGTTAGTGGCGGAGAGGGAGGAAGATGATGAGCCAGCAACCACGGCAGATCCATCCAGCGACAAGCAGGGGGCTTCATCGACAAGCTCTGGTCCCGACAAACATGGGTTTGCGCAGGAGCATGATAAGATGCCAAGGAGAATGGTGCAGCGCCCAGTTTACTTTGTCAGTTCCCTTCTGCAGTGGGCTAGATCAAGGTACTCTGGTGTGTAGAAGTTGCTTTTCAGCCTCCTCATGGCCTCGAGAAAGCTGCGCCATTACTTCCAAGCACATGAGATCACAGTCGTCACTCGCTTTCCGCTGAAGAGGATACTGCAAAATCCAGAAGCAACGGGCAGGATTGTCGAGTGGGCGCTGGAATTGTCAAGCTTTGGCCTCAAGTTTGAGAGCACCTCAACAATCCAAAGCAGAGCATTGGCAGAGTTTATAGTAGAGTGAACGCCAACCCCAGATGAAGAAATTCCAGAAACGAGCATCCCCGTCAAAGAGGCAAGCAAAGAGTGGCTGATGTACTTTATGGTGCCTTCTCGCTCCAAGGCGCCGGTGCAGGCGTGCTGCTTGTCGCTCCCACCGGAGAGCACCTCAAGTACGTAGTCCAGATGCATTTTCCCAAAGAGCAAGCAACCAACAATACTGCAGAGTATGAAGGATTGCTTGCCGGTCTCAGAATCGCAGCAGACCTTGGGATCAAGAAGCTCATTGTCAGGGGTGACTCACAGCTTGTCGTCCGACAAGTAAACAAGAACTACCAGAGTCCGTTGATGGAAGCGTATGTCGATGAAGTGAGGAAGCTGGAAGAGCACTTTGACGGCCTACAAATGGAGCATATCCCAAGAACTCAGAATGATATTGCTAACGGCCTGTAAAAGTGCGCCGCACTAAAGTTACCTATGGAACCAGGGATCTTTGTGCTTAGGCTGACTCAACCATCCGTAACACCATCAACTGGACAAAGCAAGAAGAGGAAGTTGGTTTCCGGCGACTACTTTCTGGCAGAGCTCCCCGAAGCCGCCGCCGAGAAAGTCCCCAAGATCAACACCAGAGATGCTGAGGGGCAGTCTGCTCTGGCAAGCCTTATGGTTTGTTCCGTTGAAGCAGACGCTCCCGACAAGTTTTGCTCCGGCAAGCTTGCCGGGTAACATCAAGCTCCGACAGGGCCGCAAGTCCTTGCCGTAGAAGCAGATGTTCCCGCAGCAGCAGATGTGCCTTTAATCCTTGTTATCGAGCCACAAGCTCCAGCATGGGCACAGCAGATTGTCCATTTCCTTCAGACAGGAGAACTTCCCGAAGAGCAAGAAAAAGCGGAAAGAGTAGCCCGGCAGTCAAGTATGTACCAGATTGTCGATAGCATACTGTACAGAAGAAGACTCAACGGTGTGAAATTGAAGTGTATTCGCCGGGAAGATGGACAAAAGCTGTTGGCGGAGATACATGGAGGCATATGTGGCCACCACATCGGTGCAAGAGCACTTGCCGGCAAAGCTTTCTGGCAAGGTTTCTTTTGGCCGACAGCCCTCCAGGATGCAACTGCACAAGTAACCAAGTGTGAAGCGTGCCAGTTCCACTCCAAACAGATACACCAGCCAGCTCAAGCTCTCCAGACGATCCCTTTATCCTGGCCATTTTCGGTCTGGGGGCTCGATATCATCGGCCCCTTCCCCCGAGTTGTCGGGGGCTTTGAGTACTTGTACGTCACAATCGACAAGTTCACAAAGTGGCCGGAAGTGCAGCCAGTGAGGAAGGTGACAGCACAGTCAGCAGTCAAGTTCTTCAGGTCAATTGTTTGCCGTTTCGGGATCCCTAACAGGATCATCACCGACAACGGTACGCAATTCACGAGCCGCACCTTCATGCAGTACGTCCAAGACCTTGGCGCCAAGGTCTGCTTCGCTTCTGTTGGTCATCCGAGAAGCAACGGTCAAGCAGAGAGGGCAAATGCTGAAGTGCTGCGCGGGCTCAAGACCAGAACTTTCGACAGGCTGCACAGGTGCGGAAGGAACTGGATCGAGGACCTGCCGGTGGTTCTTTGGTCGATCAGAACGACGCCAAATCGAGCCACTGGCCAGACACCTTTCGCTCTAGTCTATGGAGCAGAGGCAGTTCTCCCCATGGAACTCGTATACGGATCACCTCGAGTGCTCGCTTATGATGAGCTTGAGCAAGAACAGCTGCGGCAAGACGACGCGCTGCTCCTTGAGGAAGATCGTCTTCAGGCTGCTGTACGAGCTGCTCGATACAAGCAAGCTTTGCGCCGCTATCATAGCCGCAAAGTTAAAGCCAGAAGCTTCAAGGAAGGCGACCTTGTTCTTCGGCGCGTTCAGTCCGCCAAGAATTCCAACAAGTTGACACTGAAGTGGGAAGGCCCTTATCGGGTGAGACAAGTCACAAGGCCTGGCGCTGTCCGTCTTGAGACCGAAGATGGCATTCCACTGAGCAACTCCTGGAACATAGAACATCTTCGTAAGTTTTTCCCATAAGGCGCGGTTGCCGGAACCCGTTCCGGCAACCACCTTTTGTACAAGTCTTGCCGCTGTTGCATGTAATCCTTTGTACAAAGCCGGGCGCAGATCCCGTGCATAAGTAAAAACCCATGTGCTCCGCACAGCTTGTCCATTGCATGCATTAGATCCTTTCTTGCATGTGATTATCTGACACTTTGTGCAGCACTTACATCCGGTAAGCAGTAACGAGCCGAAGTGCTCCATACTATTATTTTCTCTTCTTTCTTTTTCTTTTAAAGGAAAAGAAGGTTCTCTCGCACACAAGTTTGCCGGGGGGAAGGAGAAGATTGTGGTGTGGGCCAGGCGTCGTTCAAGCAAAGACTTGCCTTACCGGGAAGCAAATAACAGAAAAGCTAAGTTGCCAAAGTTTGAGCAATCACTTTTTTAAATTTTTGAGTTATCTTCCTCGAACGACCCTGCTTTGTATGGAAAACCTGTGCGCGGAGGAACCAACTCGTGGCTAGTTGCACCCTTACTTTGTTTCGAGTCCGCTCAACAGCTTAAGCTGCTGCATCTAGGCACGACAAGGTTTCTTGTCGGAAGCAGCGCCGCCAGCAGGCTGCTGAAGTTCCGCACTCAGCGCTCGCCGCTCGGGCGCCTGCGCCGACAAGTTCCCTAGAAGCGTAGGGTGAAAACATACAAAGGGAGGAATCTAGTAGAGGAAATAGTGTTGCAATTGATAGACAGAAATAAAGTTATATTACAAAGATAACTTGTCGCAGCTCTAACAGACTGTTCTCATAACATGACTAGTAGCGACAAGGGAAAAGAAGAAATGGGCGGCCTAATCTACGCGTCCGCCCTTGACTCGCTTGATCTCGCTCACCTTGTCCACAATGGGTGCGACAAGGGCCTTGAGTGCATCCAGATCGGCGTCAGGCGGCAAGGATCGGAGGACGTTGGTGAAGCTGAGGCCTGGATTGCGGAAGGCTACCTTCATCAGCACCTTCTGGAGGACCCCGGCGCAGATTTTGTGTGACTCGTCGTCCAGCTGCTTCGGGATCCTCTCCCGGAGTCGTTGGAGTGCCGTCGCCACGCCCTTGAAGAATAGGCTGAGCTTGGCGCTGGGTTGAAGGCTCTCGTCGGAAGGATACCCAAAGTCATCCATCCCCAGCTGCGCCAGCTCCTCGTTGATGACGGCGGCAGTGTTCACCAGGCCTCGGTCCAGTGCTCCACCGTGTCTCTGAACGAGTTCTGGGTAACTGCAATGCTCTCCAGCAGCGCCGCGTCAGCCTTGACCTTCTCCGCCAAGGTCTTCTCCCGCTCCTTGGCGGCCTCCAGCGTCTGCGTCAGCATGGCCAGCTTCAGCTCCAAGTCTGCTTTGGAATCCTTGGCGGCGCTGAGCTCCTTGCCCCTCTCAGCGAGAAGGCCTTGCAGTTCACCATGGGCGGCAGCATCCTTCTCGTGCTCACGCTTGAGCGCGGCAATCTCCTCGCCGCTCTTCCCAATATCGGCCTCCAGCCGCGCCACCTTCTCCTCTAGCTCCTTATTGGTGGCCTCTGCAGTTGCCGCGGCATCCTTTGCCTCCTTGAGCGCCCCGCCAAGTGCTCGCTCGCGCTCGGCGAGCTCTTCCTCGTAGCTGTCGAGGTGGGCCTTCCGATGCACTAGCTCGCCTTCCCGTGCGGACTGCTTCTCGGCAGCAAGCCTTTGTTCCTCCTCAGCCTCGGCCTTCTCGAGAAGAAAGGCCGTGCGCTCCTTGTCTACTCGCTCCTGCTCCTGCGCCAGGGATTGAAGAGCTTTTTGATTTTGTCCCCGGAGCTCCTCCGCGCGCTTCTCCATGTCAACTCCCGCCTTTGCGACAAGCGCTTCCCGGGAAGCCAGCTTGGCTTTCCGGGTGCGGTAGAGTGACAGCAGCTTCCGCAGCAGCTGCTCCTCCTCAGGCTCGCCACTGCTGCTGCCGGGTGCGTCAACCAATGACAGTCCGGCAGAGGCGAGCACCTCCCCGTCAAAAGTCTCCCCCTCGACTGGCGCCCTGGAGCTCGACGCCCATGGTAGCTTGATGAAGATGTCGTCGCCGGCCTTCAAATAGGCGCCGGACTGGGGCTCCTCGGAGCCCGACTCCGCAGAAGCGGCAGAGGGTTCGGCGGTCGGTGCAGCGCCCGGCGCTTCTACGGCCTTAGGGTCGTCAGTACGATCGCCCGACCCCTCGCCGGCTTCCGCAGCAGCAGCCCCGGCGGCCTCCTCGCCGGCGGTCACATCAGCACCGACACCTTCCTCGCCGGCGCCCTCAGTCTCCATTGGCTCAGCCGAAGATGGGTCTGAAGAACGAAGAGGGGAGGAAAATCAATCAGAAAATCCAAGAAAGGAAAAACGAAAGAAGCAGAACCCAAGGGAAAGTTTTTAGGAAAGTGGATTACCTGCGCCAAGATCTTCAGTTGCGGCCTCAGTCGCCGCAGGATCGGCAGTGCCGTCCCTTGCCGGAGAGTCCCCCCTTGCCGGAGAGCGCTCCCTTGCCGGGGACTCCTCACTTGGCGGCGTAGTCGAAGCAGGTGGCACTTCGGGGCCGGCCTCCGGGCGCTCCTGATGAGGCTGCTCTGCTCCTGCACAAGTCAACAAGCAAGATATCAACAAAGGAAAAAGCACTCAAGCGCGCCCGACAGCAGAAGGCTAAATTATGAACTTACGCTGGGGGCTGCTCCGAGGGGTGATTGCCGGGTCCGTCAAGGTGGTCTCGGACCCACCTCCTGCCGACGCGATGGGGTCATCCTCGATGACGATCACCGCGGCCTTGGCCCTCTTCGCCACTCTCTGGGCCAGTGTTCTGAAAAGAAAAGAGTCCAGATTGGAGCAAGTCAGATACAAGATATAAACAGCAAGATTGAAGGATTATAAGAGCACCAAAGGAACTCACTCTTCTTCCTCCTCGTCGGAGCTGAGCGCGGAAAGATCAAAGTCCGGCCCTCCTCCGGTGCGGCGAGGTGGAGGAGTAGGATCCCTTGCCCGCTTGGCGGGGGCAGTGGCAGTGGCCCGGGAAGATCCCGCTCCAGTTGCCGCTGCTGTGTGAGGCGCTCCCGCGGCAACATTGCTTGCCGCGGTAGAGCGCGTCGCGCGGCTCGGTGGCTGTGGAGCCGGCTGCCGCCCTGCTGCGTCCCCGGCCCTGCGAAGGCGCCTCCTTGGCGGGGCCGGGGGCTCCGCCTGCGGCAAGCTCTCTGAAGGCTCAGCCTCCTCCTCGCCGGCCTCGCTCGACTCGGCTTCGGAACCAGCAGGCTCCTCCTCGCCCATGAACTCCGCGCGTTCGGCAAGGTTTGCCGCCTCTGCAGCCTCTGCCTCCTCCACAGTAAACCCAAACACACCCGCAGCAGCTGCGGCCGCAGCCTCTTCCGCCCTAGTAGCGATGAGTTGCAGCTCCTCGTCGGTGGTGTCACGGGTGAGGCTCTTCTGCTCGTCGGCATGGACTGGCACTTCCTCCAAGGTGTCGAAGAACGCTCGCACAACGTCATCCGCAGGCTCTTGCCAAGTTGGGACGATGCCGTGTGAATCGCACAACGGCATCATGGTGCGGATCCGGTCAAGCGAAGAGTTATTGCACAAAGGAACTACGCCCCTCGGCAGTGTGAATGGGTGCTGGGGGTCGCGTTTGAATAACTCCAAGAGCATTGCATCCAACTCCAAGACAGTGAAGTTGTAGTTGAGGCCCGGCCGCAGCCTCATGATGTCCGCTGAATTCTTAAATTCCCAGGCGGGCCTCCTCCTCTCCTGTAGGGGGGCAATGTGGCGGCGGAGGAAATCTGCCCCGACAGCACCTACGGTGAGCCCGGCAAGCCTGAGGCGAAGAATCCTAGTGATGGCGATCTTCAGCCTCTCGTCTTCCGGGGCCATGTTGCTCCAGTCATTGCCGCGCACTATTGGAGTTTGGCGCACGACGGTGAAGGGCTGCGGATCCTCCTCGACGATCCAACACCACTCCGCTCTCCACTCCTCCCACTTGCTACGAAGCTCACCCTCCAAGTACGCCTCTTTCTTGCTGACTCTCGAGACCCAGGCAATCCCTCCGGCAAGCGGCTCTCCTCTCTCTACCCGAGGTATGAAGAAGTGGCGGAAAAGGGCTACACTAGGGTGGACTCCGACAAAGTTTTCGCACAAGTGTACGAAAACTGCCATGGTCAAGACAGCATTGGGGGTGAAGTCAAGGAGGCGGAAGCCATACGTGTTCATAATGTCACAAAAGAACTCCGAGAAGGGCGGGCAGAGCCCGCAGTAGAAGAATAGCGGGAAGAATGGGTACCCATTTGGAGCCGACTCCGAGGCAGCGGCCGGGAGTACCCTCGTGCGCGGATGCGCACGCGTCTCCGTCGCCCAAAAGAGGTAGAAGTACTCCCTCAACTCCTGCACGCCGAGCTGGGGGGTGAAGATCGCCCGCTCCTTCCGCAGCGCCGCGAGCCGCTGCGCCTCGGCCGACTTCACGCCCTTTCCCTTGTCGGCTTTCGGGGCCATGGCGGAGGTGGTGGAGAAGGTCGACGGCGTGGTGATGCTGGTGGCAATGGGGGGGGGGCGGAACGCTGCTCTCTCGGCTTCGAGAAGAAGGAGGGAGCGGCGGAGTTTGTGAAGAAGGAATAGCAGCAAACAGTGAGGGGGGACGAAGTGCCCCTGTTTCCTCTGCTTATAAAGAGGGACGGGGCGGACGTTTCACCCTTCCGCTTAAACAACCACCCACGATCTCTCCCACAATGCCGCATTCAACGCGTGCCGTTATGGGAGAGTGCGGTGGATACGGAACAAGATTTGGCGTGGCCCAGCCCGCGTGTGCCCGTGCCCTGTATTGGGCCTGGCCCAACAACGCTCGGCACCGTGTCTGGCCCAGGTCCAGGGGCTCCTGTCGGTGTACTAGATTAGGGGTACCCTAGTACCCCGAACTTGTGCATGGGCAGTTGCAGCATCCCGCGGCAAAGGCTTGCCGGGTGATCGCCAAGATCCCCCAAGGTTCCCTTCGAGCCATCAGAGAACAAAGTATTTAAGCTAAAGAGACAAGACCCCGGCAAGGGGAGCTTGCCGGGAAGGCCAACCAAGGCGCTCCAATGAACTTGCCGCGACGCGCCACGCGCTCCGGCAAGGCAACAAGGCCCCAGCAAGAGGAGCTTGCCGGGAAGACAAACCAAGGTACCTCGAAGCCCGGTGAGCGACAAGCTTCCGGACCCGACAAGATAACAACAGCGGAAAGGCGCTTGCCGCGGTAGGCAGCCACTCTGCGTCCACGCTCCAGCGCATCCACCAACTTGTCGCTCTGTGGGCCTCTCCGGACGTGCGTGGCGGGAGGCTATGCAGCCAGCAGTGCGCAGTGGCATGCGAAGCTGACAAGATCGCCATCGTGGCGAATGGTGGCGCCCCTAACGGTCCTTTTCTGCACTGTTCGGGCGACTCAGACGGGCATTTAATGCCCTTGTCCCCTGCCGTCAGGGTTAGGTAGGGTGCACTGTACAAGCAACTGTATCAACTACCTCGCTTTTTACGTTTTTACCCTCCTCTGCGTTGCCACCTGTCGGTGACCCCTTTAGCATATAAAAGGAGGCCCATGCGCAACGTAGAGGAGGTTCGGCTCATTCGGTTCGGAGCCTCAGACAGTTTGCTTCGATCCATTCGTAGCCCAGAGAACATCACACTCTCGCTTTGGAGAGCAAGAACACCAGATAATACAATCAGACAAGCAGAAGTAGGAGTGTTATCTCTCCGGAGAGCTCCGAAGCTGGGTAAACTGCTCATGTGCCTCGCCTCGATCTGCTCTTCATGCGACCTCCGCACCCCGCCGAACCGAAAGGGGCCCGGTCCGCCGGCCCCATAGGTGTTCGTGGATCAGTAATCCCCGACAATGTGATGTTTATCTTTTAGGCATCTTATCTTGCTTTGATTGACGGTAGCATTATAAGATGATCCCTCACTAAATTATCAAAGTATAAGTGTTCTCCCTGAGTATGCACCGTTGCGAAAGTTCTTTGTGCTGAGACACCACGTGATGATCGGGTGTGATAGGCTCTACGTTCAAATACAACGGGTGCAAAACAGTTGCACACGTGGAATACTCAGGTTAAACTTGACGAGCCTAGCATATAACAGATATAGCCTCGGAACACGGAGACCAAAAGGTCGAGCGTGAATCATATAGTAGATATGATCAACATAGTGATGGTCACCATTGATACTACTCCATCTCACATGATGATCAGGCATGGTTTAGTTGATATGGATCACGTGATCACTTAGAAGATTAGAGGGATGTCTGTCTAAGTGGGAGTTCTTAAGTAATATGATTAATTGAACTTTAATTTATCATGAACTTAGTCCTGGTAGTATTAGCATATCAATGTTGTAGATCAATAACTCGCGTTTAGCTCCCCTGTTTTATTTTTGATATGTTCCTAGAGAAAATTAAGTTGAAAGATGTTAGTAGCAATGATGTGGATTGGATCCATGATCTGAGGATTATCCTCATTGCTGCACAGAAGAATTATGTCCTTAATGCACCGCTAGATGATAGGCTTATTGCAGGAGCAGATGCAGACGTTATGAATGTTTGGCTAGCTCAATATGATGACTACTTGATAGTTTAGTGCACCATGCTTAAACGGCTTAGAATCGAGACTTCAAAGACATTTTGAACGTCATGGACCATATGAGATGTTCTAGGAGTTGAAGTTAAATATTTCAAGCAAATACCCGAGTTGAGAGATATGAAGTCTCCAACAAGTTCTATAGCTAAAAGATGGAGGAGAATAGCTCAAGCAGTGAGCATATGCTCAGATTGTCTGGGTACTACAATTGCTTGAATCAAGTAGGAGTTAATCTTACAGATAAGATAGTGATTGGCAGAGTTCTCTAGTCACCATCACCAAGTTACTAGAACTTCATGATGAACTATAGTATGCAAGGGATTACGAAAACGATTCCTGAGCTCTTCGTGATGTTGAAATCGACGAAGGTAGAAATCAAGAAAGAGCATCAAGTGTTAATGATTGACAAGAACACTAGTTTCAAGAAAAGGGCAAAGGGAAAGAAAGGGAACTTCAAGTAGAATGACAAGCAAGTTGTCACTCCCGTGAAGAAGCCCAAAGCTGGACCAAAGCCTGAAACCGAGTGCTTCTACTGCAAAGGAAATGATCACTGGAAGCGGAAATTCCCTGAATATTTGGTGGATAAGAAAGATGGCAAAGTGAACAAAGGGTATATTTGATATACAGGTTATTGATGTGTGCCTTACTAGTGTTTATAGTAGCCCCTGAGTATTTGATACTTGTTCGGTTGCTAAAATTAGCAACTCGAAACAGGAGTTACAAAGTGAACAGAGACTAGTTAAGGGTGAAGTGACGATGTGTGTTGGGATTGGTTCCAAGATTGATATGATCATCATCGCACACTCCCTATACTTTCGGGATTAGTGTTGAACCTAAATAAGTGTTATTTGGTGTTTACGTTGAGCATAAATATGATTTGATCATGTTTATTGCAATACGGTTATTCATTTAAGTTAGAGAACAATAGTTGTTCTGTTTACATTAATAGAACCTTCGATGTTCATACACACCAACAAAAATGGTTTGTTGGATCTCGATCATAGTGATACACATATTCATAATATTCAAGCCAAAACGATGCAAAGTTAATGATGATAGTGCAACTTATTTGTGGCACTGCCGTTTAGGTCATATTGGTGTAAAGCGCATGAAGAAAATCCATGCTGATGGGCTTTTGGAATCACTTGATTATGAATCAGTTGATGCTTGCGAACCATGCCTCGTGGGCAAGATGACTAAGACTCTGTTCTGTGGAACAATGGAGCAAGCAACAGATTTGTTGGAAATCATACATACTGATGTATGTGGTCCGATGAATATTGAAGCTCACGGCAGGTATCATTATTTTCTGATCTTCACAGATGATTTGAGCAGATATGAGTATATCTATATGATGAAACAAAAGTCTGAAATATTTGAAAAGTTCATATAATTTCAGAGTGAAGTGGAAAATCATCGTAACAAGAAAATAAAGTTTCTATGATCTGATCATGGAGGAGAATATTTGAGTTACGAGTTTGGCCTTCAGTTAAAACAATGTGAAATAGTTTCACTACTCACGCCACCTGGAACACCACAGTGTAATGGTGTATCCGAATGTCGTAACCGTACTTTATTAGATATGGTGCGATCTATGATGTCTCTTACCGATTTACCACTATCATTTTGGGGTTATGCATTAGAGACAGCTGCATTCATGTTAAAAAGGGCACCATCTAAATCCGTTGAGACAACACAGTAATAACTATGGTTTGGCAAGAAACCGAAGTTGTCGTTTCTTAAAGTTTGGAGTTGCGATGCTTATGTAAAAAAGTTTCATCTTGATAAGCTCAAACCAAAGTCAGAGAAGTGCATCTTCGTAGGATACCCAAAAGTAACTATTGGGTACACCTTCTATCACAGATCCGAAGGCAAGATATTCATTGCTGAGAATGGATCCTTTCTAAGGAGTTTCTCTCGAAAGAAGTGAGTGGGAGGAAAGTAGAACTTGATGAGGTAACTGTACCTGCTCCCTTATTGGAAAGTAGTTCATCATAGAAATATGTTCCTGTGACTACTACACCAATTAGTGAGGAAGCTAATGATGATGATCATGTAACTTCAGATCAAGTTGCTACCGAACCTCGTAGGTAAACCAGAGTGAGATCCGCACCAGAGTGGTACGGTAATCCTGTTCTGGAGGTCATGTTACTTGACCATGACGAGCCTACGAACTATGAGGAAGCGATGATGAGACCAGATTCCGCGAAATGGCTTGAGGCCATGAAATCTGAGATGAGATCCATGTATGAAAAGAAAGTATGGCCTTTGATTGACTTGCCCATTGATCGGCGAGCCATTGAGATTAAATGGATCTTCAAGAGGAAGACGAATGCTGATAGTAGTGTTACTATCTACAAAGCTAGAATTGTCGCAAAAAGGTTTTCGACAAGTTCAAGGTGTTGACTACGATGAGAGTTCCTCTCTCGTATCTATGCTTAAGTCTGTCCGAATCATGTTAGCAATTGCCGCATTTTATGAAATCTAGCAAATGGATAAACAAAACTGCATTCTTTAATGGATTTATTAAAGAAGAGTTGTATATGATGCAACTAGAAGGTTTTGTCAATCCTAAAGGTACTAACAAAATATGCAAGCTCCAGCAATCCATCTATGGACTGGTGCAAGCATCTCGGAGTTGGAATATACGCTTTGATAAGTTGATCAAAGCATATAGTTTTATACAGACTTACGGTGAAGCATGTATTTACAAGAAAGTGAGTGGGAGCATTACAACATTTCTGATAAGTATATGTCAATGACATATTTTTGATCGGAGAAAATGAAGAATTATTCTGAAAAGCATAAAGGAATGTTTGAAAGGAGTTTTTCAAAGAAAGACCTCGGTGAAGCTGCTTACATATTGAGCATCAAGATCTATAGAGATAGATCAAGATGCTTGATAAGTTTTTTCAATGAGTACATACCTTGACATGATTTTGAAGTAGTTCAAAATGGAACAGTCAAAAAGGAGTTCTTGCCTGTGTTACAAGGTGTGAAGTTGAGTAAGACTCAAAACCCAACCACGGCAGAAGATAGAGAGAGAATGAAAGTCATTCCCTATGCCTCAGCCATAGGTTCTATAAAGTATGCCATGCTGTGTACCAGACCTATTGTATACCCTGCCCTGAGTTTGGCAAGGGAGTACAATAGTGATCTAGGAGTAGATCACGGGACATTGGTCAAAATTATCCTTAGTGGAATAAGGATATGTTTCTCGATTATGGAGGTGACAAAAGGTTCGTCGTAAAGGGTTACGTCGATGCAAGTTTTGACACTGATCCAGATGACTCTAAGTCTCAATCTGGATACATATTGGATGTGGGAGCAATTAGCTAGAGTAGCTCCGTGCAGAGCATTGTTGACATAGAAATTTGCAGAACACGTACGGATCTGAATGTGGCAGACCCGTTGACTAAACTTCTCCCACAAGCAAAACATGATCACACCTTAGTACTCTTTGGGTGTTAATCACATAGCGATGTGAACTAGATTATTGACTCTAGTAAACCCTTTGGGTGTTGGTCACATGTCGATGTGAACTGTGGGTGTTAATCACGTGGTGATGTGAATTATTGGTATTAAATCACATGGCCATGTGAACTAGATTATTGACTCTGGTGCAAGTGGGAGACTGAAGGAAATATGCCCTAGAGGCAATAATAAAGTTATTATTTATTTCCTTATATCATGATAAATGTTTATTATTCATGCTAGAATTGTATTAACCGGAAACATAATACATGTGTGAATACATAGACAAACAGAGTGTCACTAGTATGCCTCTACTAGACTAGCTCGTTGATCAAAGATGGTTATGTTTCCTAACCATAGACATGAGTTGTCATTTGATTAACGGGATCACATCATTAGGAGAATGATGTGATTGACTTGACCCATTCCATTAGCTTAGCACTTGATCGTTTAGTTTGTTGCTATTGCTTTCTTCATGACTTATACATGTTCCTATGACTATGGGATTATGCAACTCCCGTTTACCGGAGGAACACTTTGTGTGCTACCAAACATCACAACGTAACTGGGTGATTATAAAGGTGCTCTACAGGTGTCTCCGAAGGTACTTGTTGGGTTGGCGTATTTTGAGATTAGGATTTGTCACTCCGATTGTCGAAGAGGTATCTCTGGGCCCTCACGGTAATGCACATCACCTAAGCCTTGCAAGCATTGCAACTAATGAGTTAGTTGCGAGATGATGTATTACGGAACGAGTAAAGAGACTTCCCGGTAACGAGATTGAACTAGGTATTGAGATGTCGACGATCGAATCTCGGGCAAGTAACATACCGATGACAAAGGGAACAACGTATGTTGTTATGCGGTCTGACCGATAAAGATATTCGTAGAATACGTAGGAGCCAATATGAGCATCCAGGTTCCGCTATTGGTTATTGACCGGAGACGTGTCTCGGTCATGTCTACATAGTTCTTGAACCCGTAGGGTCCGCACGCTTAACGCTACGATGACAGTTATATTATGAGTTTATATGTTTTGATGTACCAAAGGAGTTTGGAGTCCCGGATGAGATCGGGGACATGACGAGGAGTCTCGAAATGGTCGAGACGTAAAGATCGATATATTGGAAGACTATATTCGGACTTCGAAAAGGTTCCGAGTGATTCGGGTTTTTTTCGGAGTACCGGAGAGTTACCGGAATTCGCCGGGAAGTATATGGGCCTTATTGGGCCATACGGGAATAGAGGAGATAGGCCAAAAGGAAGGAGGCTTGCGCCCCCCTCTGGTCCTAATTGGACAAGGGGTGGAGCCCCCTTTTCCTTCTCCCTCTCCTCTTTACTTCACTCCTACACTAACAAGGAAAGGAGGAGTCTTACTCCCGGTGGGAGTAGGACTCCCCCCTTGGCGCGCCCTCCTCCTAGGCCGGCCGCCTCCCCCCTTGCTCCTTTATATACAGGGGCAGGGGGGCACCTCTAGACACACAAGTTGATCAAGTTGATCGTCTCTTAGCCATGTGCGGTGCCCCCCTCCACCATAGTCCACCTCGATAATACTGTAGCGGTGCTTAGGCGAAGCCCTGGGTCGGTAGAACATCAACATTGTCACCACGCCGTCGTGCTGATGAAACTCTTCCTCAACACTCGGCTGGATCGGAGTTAGAGGGACGTCATCAGGCTGAACGTGTGCTGAACTCGGAGGTGTCGTGCGTTTGGTACTTGATCGATCGGATCGTGAAGACGTACGACTACATCAACCGCGTTGTGCTAACGCTTCCGCTTTCGGTCTACGAGGGTACGTGGACAACACTCTCCCCTCTCGTTGCTATGCATCACCATGATCTTGCGTGTGCTTAGGAAAATTTTTGAAATTACTTCGTTCCCCAACAAGATGCACCTTTGAAGGACTCCGGCAGTGCTTTTCCTATAAAGCTCTCTGTCGGTGTCAAAACCGGCGGATTTCGGGTAGTGGGTCCCGAACTGTGCGTCTAGGCCGGATGGTAACAGGAGGCAGGGAACACGATGTGTTACCCAGGTTCGGGCCCTCTTAATGGAGGTAAAACCCTACGTCCTGCTTGATTAATATTGATGATATGGGTAGTACAAGAGTAGATCTACCACGAGATCAAGGAGGCTAAACCCTAGAAGCTAGCCTATGGTATGATTGTTGTATATGGAGTTGATTGCCTACGGACTACAACCCTCTGGTTTATATAGACACCGGATAGGGTTAGGGTTACATAGAGTCGGTTACAATGGTAGGAGATCTTGAATATCCGCATCGCCAAGCTTGTCTTCCACGCCAAGGAAAGTCCAATCCGGACACAGGACGAAGTCTTCAATCTTGTATCTTCATAGTCCAGGAGTCCGGCTGAAGGTATAGTCCGGCTACCCGAACACCCCCTAATCCAGGACTCCCTCAGTAGCCCCTGAACCAGGCTTCAATGACGACGAGTCCGGCGCGCACATTGGCTTCGACATTGCAAGGCGGGTTCCTCCTCCAAGTCCTTCATAGAATATTGTAAACACCAAGAGTAGTGTCCGGCTCTGCAAAAATAAGCTTCCACATATTGCCATAGAGAGAATAATATTAACACAAATCAAATCTGCTGACGTATTCTGCAGTGCGTCATCACACTACAGCCAAGTCCTTCACTCGAATTGTTTTCACTCTTCCACCTCAGCGTGTTTTGCGAGGCGGTTTCCTTGGCACGTCTTGTCAAAGCAGAGATTGTGTGCCCCCCTTTTACGGGATTCTCATCAATACGGACGTGGGTAACGCAATCGTGCCCGTTAGCATGGTTTCTTGATTAAAGGCGAGTCCCAAACGGTTATGGGGAGGGCTCTTGGTATTCAACCTTTTATAAAGGGACCAGGGCCTTACTCCTTTTCTCCAATCCCAAAACAAGTTCGCCCGTCGCCTCGAGTTCCAACACCCTAGGCTTCAGATTCCGGGCGCCTCAGACCTTCGACAATGTCCGGTTCCGACCTTCAAGGCCGATGGATGCCCTCCTCCGTCACGGAGGAGGACGTGCTAAAGTTGAGAGAGGCTAAGTTCTTGACCGCTGAAATTTTGCATAGGTTGCCGGCTCAAAGGCAGGCTATTCCCAGTCCCCAGCCCGGTGAGAGCGTAGTGTTCATGTCTCACTTCCTTCGGGGGTTAGGATTCCCGATGGATCCCTTCGTGAGGGGGCTGCTGTTTTATTACGGGCTGGAATTTCATGACTTAGCTTCAGAGTCCATCCTCCACATTTCCTCATTCATCATTGTGTGCGAAGCATTCCTCCGTGTTACTCCTCACTTTGGATTATGGCTCAAGACTTTTGGAGTGGAGCTGAAGATGATCGAGGGACGGCACGCAGAGTGCAGAGGCGCTGTCATAAGTAAGAATGCTGATGCTCCATGGCCCGAGGGCTCCTTTCAAGAGGAGCTCGGCTTGTGGCAACGAGAATGGTTCTATATCACCGCTCCTAGGAGCGCCAAGTGGGCGGCGCCTCCTGCCTTTTGCTCGGGTCAACAAAGGATTAGATTGAGGGTTATCCAAAGACGTGCCCTTGTTGCAAGGCCGCATCAGGGATCTCTTAGAAAGAGACCTCAACCTGGTCAAGGTGACACAGGTCATGCTGATTCGCCGAACACTGCCCGGCAAACGTCGCTCCTTTCGTCTGTGGGAGTTTAATCCGGAGGGACCACGAGCTCTCCATCATTTTATGGGCGCAACGCCCGTGGAGATGTATAAACTGTTCTTCGGACCACAAATGATGTGTCTGGATTTGATCGAGGACGCAGGCCTAAGCTGCAATCGCCCGGATACCAAAGTAAGTAACCTTGTGACCGGACCTACTATCCATATAATCGTCATAAACTTGCCCCTAAAGGAGCTGTCCTTTTAAACAGGAGTGGATAGCGAAGGCAAAGCTGATCAGGTGTCCGGCTCCCCTTCCCGAAACCAGGCCGGATCACGTGCTTGTCAGGATGTTGAAGATAATGCCTTTGGAGGGAAGTAAGGGGAAGGACAAGGGAACTATGGCCTCCTCGAAGGAGGCTGCTCTGAAGGGAGGAACCGACAATTCCTCTCCCAAGGGGAAGAAGAGGGCCGCCTCTGACGACCCGGAGACCATGGCCCTGAAGCGAGGGAGAAAATCCTCGTCAGAGGGTCCAACACCGGGGAGTTCCTCGGCCAAACTACGCCCTCAAAGGGATCAGCCCTCCAGCGAGCCGTAAGTAGAGAGAGGTTTTCCTTTTGAGGGATGAGAGAAATCCTTGATTTATATCTGAGAAGATTAACCGAAATTTTACCTTGTAGCTCGGACCTCAGCCCTTCTCAGCAGAGCTCATCTTCAGGGGATCTTCTTCCGGAGATGATGGAGAGCGGGACGCCTCCCCCTGTTGTACCGCCTAGCAAGGCGTGCGACCCTGAGGTGGCATCGTGGGGGTTTCTCTGAATCCGGCAGAGGCGGAAGATAGCTATGTGGCCCCCCAAGGCTCTCCGCGTCCGGCCTTCGAAAGAGGCCATAGGACAAGTCCGGCACCGTCTGGTGCTTGGCCGGAGGAGCTAAAGATTCTGCTGGGGCGAGCTTCCATCTCAGAGGAGCACCGTGCATTGATGGGCACGGTGATTGAAAGGATTTCATCCGCAGAAAGCGGATTGCATGAGGCCATCAAAAGTTTACTGACGGGTTTTGAGGTACGTTAGATAATGTACACTTTTGTCAGTTGCGCATAAGTAAGGTGCACCCTGTGTAGATAGTAGCCCCTGATACTCTGCGCATTGTCAAGAAATGACGGCACGCAGAGGATCATAATCCCAGGTCTAAGATGTCTCCTTTGAATGTAGGTGGCGAGGTGTCCGGAATCAAGCCGAACTGATGATGTGGCCGAACTAAAGCGGCAACTGGACGTGGCAGATGCCGACATCGCGCTTGTCAACAAGCGGCTTGATGAGGCTCAAGGTATGTAATTCTTTGGGCGGCATCAGGTAAGAGGAGCTTCATGCCAGTGTCTTACAATGTGTGTGCTCGACGCAGATGGTACGGCCGCCGTGGAGAATCTTAGGGCAGAACTTGCTCGAGCTAAGGAGCAAGCCAGAAAAAGCAATGCGGCTGCCGAGAAGGCCCTTGAAGAGCTGAGAGCCGAACATGCTGCTCATTGCCGAAGCAAGGAGGAGATGGCCGAGATGGCCAAAAAGTTAAAAAGCGCTACCGACCGTTGCAGACTTCCTGAAAAAGAAGACCAGGCAAAACAGACGGACTTAGAGAAGGCCGTTGCCAATGCCAAGGACGCGCGCTCTGCGATGAGAGCTGCGAAGGAGGAGCTGCGTCAGGCTGAACAGATTGCGGCTGGAAAGCCCTTTATGCTACGAAGGAAATTTTGTGATCCGAAGTTTGCTCCGTTGGACCGGATGTGGAGTGTGGAGGATACCTATCTGGACTTGGCAGCGAGTGCTGCTGATGCGACCGAACACTTTCAAGATCAGAAAGATCGCGAAGTGGAAAAGCTTTTCTGGTCGAAGTTTCACAATCCAGAGCGTCCACTGGCAGTGGATGATTGTTTGGCTCAATGGGCCGAACTGAATAGGTTGTCTGGACTCGCCATGAAGTACGTCATGGGTCACCTGTGGCCGGGGAGATCGGAGCCAAAGAGTTATTTCAGCTTGGTGCAGCAATTCCTTGACGCAGTGCCGCGTATAAATGCAATGAAGAGGTCACCATGCATAGAGGGCGCTAGGATGGCTCTTGCCCGTGTTAAGACATACTGGGCAGAGATGGAGACCACCGTTGTTGTGTCCCGAGATTCGGACAAAAGCCGAGTACCCTCCGAGCACTATTTTCAGGAAGTTCTTGAAGGCGCTCGTGTAATAGAGACGCAATGCCCGAAAGATGCTATGTTATGATAGCATATGTATTTATAAAGTAATATTTTGATAAACTGTAGTGGCCTTTTTTATACTTGTGCCTCCAAGTATTGGGAACACCTCCTGTGCGGCCGTTTTAAGATATATATATATATATATATATATATATATATATATATATATATATATATATATATATATAGAATCTGAAAGATGGCAGTCCCCCACGCACATAGTAAGGGGGTGCTCGCAGAAGACGCATTTTCACACTTAACCCAACGTCTTGGTCCTACAAAGGAGGTGATAGCGCAGCGGGCCAGGCAACCGGACTATAATGCTTTAACACTTTCACTTAGCCATAGGAGTTTGACAATGAGACTCTTTAGGTAGCTCCTTGGTGGCAACTGCGCTCGTCCGAATTCGGGGCGCGTATGTGCCTGACCGGGAAGCGGCCCTTCGTTAAAGCGGAGGAATCCGATAGATTCCGATAGGTCATCGAGTGGCTGACCAGTCTCACGCTACATCATGATAGTCAGTTTTCGGCTTTCTCTACTGAGGTGCTCGCCCTGCCGAACCGGGGGCACAATCGCAGTAGTTCTCCTGGTGCTACCTTAGCCGATAGAGCGGAACATAAGGTAGCCGAACTCAGGAGCCGGGCAACCCAACATTTGACCAAAGACAGGATTCGGAGCTGATGCATATAATGCCAAAACTCGCGACGCCGAACACTGCCTAAGGTGTTCGGTCTTTATGAGTGCGGGCGGAACAACACTCTTTATTAAAAAAGCCCCTAGTGTCCAGGTACGTGCAAAAATTCTGACGTGGCCACATGCCAAGACGCCAGCCTCCTCCTTGGTTATATCAGAAAGAAAAAACCAGGGGATGTGTAGCAACAAGAGACAGTAAAAAAGGTTTACGCAGGGTCTTAATCTAAAAAGAATCCTTTAGGACGGGTCCCTACTGCACGTCTGCGCCTGTGTCTCCGTTGTGCCATGTCCTGGACGGGCGCCGCACGACGTTCATCTATAAAAGAGAGGAACTGAGTTGAAAACGGGTCATGCCAAAAAAGTTTAAAATAAGCAAAGTATAAAGTAAGATATATAAGATTGAGCTTTATTGTCCCTTATTGTATATGCGTGGAGCCCCTAGTGCGGGGGTATATGGCTTCTAGGCCTGCATCAATGATGATTTTGCACCGAACTCGTCCATCCGCGTTCGTGGTCTTGAATGACCTATTTCGAAGTTTCTTTTGGCCGGTGAGGCCATTTTGCTGTGGAGCTGTCAAAGCGGCCGCACAGTCCTCCGCTTGGGGAGGCGCACTTTAGTGCTTCCCCTTCAAAGAGATGATTCCTCGTGGACCGGGCATCTTAAGCATAAGAGATGCATAATGCGGTATTGCGTTAAAGCGAGTGAAAGCTTTGCGTCCCAGTAGTGCTTGAAAGCGACTTGAGAACGGGACGATATGGAAGGTCAGCTTTTCGCGGCGGAGGTTATTGGCAGAGCCGAATATGACTTCGAGCCGGAGAAAACCCATACAATGGGTGTCCGGACCAGGTATTACCCCTTGAAAGGAGGTTTTGCTGCGGCGGATTCTTGCTGGGTTTATTCCCATGTGCTGGATTGTATCCTGATATATCAGGTTTAGTCCACTGCCGTCGTCCATAAGGACATTTGAAAACTGGAGTCTGCCAATTATTCGATCGAGTATCAAGGCAGTCCAGCCTACATTCTTGATATTCCTAGAATAATCTAGCTGATCGAGGATGATCGATTTTGACAACCAGTGGCAGGACCCTTTGGGCCATGTGGTGCGTACCTTTACGGGCGCCGCACGTTTTGTTATGTGAAGTGAGTTCACTGTTTTTACTTCTTGTGGGAAGTTCTTTTGTTTCCTGGTGCTCTGCTTTTGGGGTTCGTCCTTGTCTTCGCTTGGTGTGTCGAGCCCCTTGTGTTCGGCATTGAGTCTGCCGGATTGTTTGAAAACCCAACAGTCTCTGTGGGTATGGTTAGCAGGCTTCCCGGGAGTACTGTGTATCTGACATATCCTATCCAGTATTTTACTTCGGTTGGATGGATCGTCCCTGTTATCCTGGGGGGCGATTTTTCCTGATTTTGTCATGAGCCTTTGAATCCGGCATTGACTGCCGTGCTCTTCCGACTTTTGTCCTTAGTCCAGCGACGGTCCTTGTTGCGTCGTGGTTTTCCATTTCCATCCCTAGTTTCGGATGTACTTGGGTCGCTGGGGCTGCACCTTGCCAACCAGCTATCCTCCCCTGCACAAAAGCGGGTCATGAGGCTTGTTAGTGCGGCCATTGTTCTTGGCTTTTCTTGGCCGAGGTGTCTGGCGAGCCATTCGTCTCGGACGTTATGCCTGAAAGCTGCTAAGGCTTCGGCGTCCGGACAGTCGACTATCTGATTCTTTTTAGTGAGGAATCTATTCCAGAACTGCCGAGCTGATTCTCCGGGTTGTTGAGTTATGTGACTAAGATCGTCTGCATCCGGAGGGCGGACATAGGTCCCTTGAGAGTTTGCTCGGAAAGCATCCTCGAGCTCTTCCCAGCTTCCAATTGTGTTTTTGGGAAGGCTTTTAAGCCAATGCCGGGCTGGCCCTTTAAGCTTAAGGGGTAGATATTTTATGGCGTGGAGATCATCTCCTCTAGCCATGTGTATGTGGAGGATATAATCCTCGATCCATACTCCAGGGTCTGTTGTTCCATCATATGCCTCTATGTTTATGGGTTTGAATCCCTTTGGGAATTCATAGTCCATGACCTCATCGGTGAAACATAGGGGGTGTGCGGCGCCCCTGTATTTGGGTGTGTCGGATTCTGATGATGGCTTCATAGCGTTGCTTACGAGAGCTTGCTTTCTTGGCCCATAAATGGACCTGACTGGGCCATGATGTGAATCCTTAGGTGGGTCGCATGCCGATTTAGGTGCAGCGCCGCTTGCCGCTTTATGGGGTCGTCTATCCGACCATGTGGCTTTTTCATTTTTGAATGCGAGGGCTCTAGGGCCTCTTCGTCGAATTCAGGCAGTAGCTTTCTTTTCGGATAGCTTTTAGTGCGGCGACTGTCGCCGTACTTATCTGTGGTGTTGATTATTTTGCTTCATCTAATCCGGAGTGCGTCTTCCGCTGTTTTTAGCTTCCGCTTCTGCTTCTTTAGGCTGCGTGCAGTTGCAACGAGCCTCTCGTGGAGGTTCTTCTGCTCCATAGGTTTATTCGGTGTGAGGTCGTTCGGAATGCCGTTTTTGCCGGAGGAGGGATGTTCGGTTTCTCTATCCGTGTTGCCCTGTTCGGACGGTTGCTCTAAGGCCTGCTCATCGTCTACCGGCTCGTCCTGCTCTATGGCTGGGTTTTTGTTAAGGCGGGGCTTGGGTCGTTGTTTACGCCAATGATTTGATTGCTTTTCGGGGGGTCAATCTCCCGTCCCATCCCCTTTTTCCTCATTGTCGCTTCCTTTAGGGGCATCCACCATATACACATCGTGAGATGAGGTGGCTGTCCAATGCCCTATGGGCGTTGGTTCGTCGGTATCTCCTGCATCGTCATCCATGCTGTCGATGTCTCCGGAGTCGAAGTTGAGCACGTCGTTTAAATTGTCGACAGTGGCTACCAAGTGGGTGGTGGGTGGGCTTTGAATTTCTTCATCGTCCGTATCCCATCCTTGCTGACCGTAGTTCGGCCAGGGCTCTCCTGATAAGGAGAGAGTCTTGAGAGAGTTCAGGATATCGCCACAAGGCGAGTGCTGAAAGATGTCTGCGGCGGTGAACTCCATTATCGGCACCCAATCGGATTCGATTGGCAGGGGCGCGGGGGGTTCGGAGTCCGGGGAGGAGTCCGGATCCTCGGGGTCAGGGTCGTGCAGAGTGCGGGGCTAGTGTTCGGCTCGATCGCTTTCGGGATCGCAGCCCCCGAGGTGACGTCCAACCATTCATCCTTAATTGGTGCAATAGGCTCCGGGTTAGGGGTCGGAGCCGATGCGTGTGCGGCCTCCAGGACACTGTCCGGGGGCAGAGCTAGATCATGACCCTCGAGATAGTGCAGCGCGCTTGGCCGTGGCTCGAGCCCGTCGAAGATCAAGTCTCCGCGGATGTCAGCCGTGTAGTTTAAGCTTCCAAACCTGACTTGATGGCCAGGGGCGTAGCTTTCGATCTGCTCCAAGTGGCCGAGCGAATTGGCCTGCAGAGCGAAGCCGCCGAGGACGAAGATCTGTCCGGGGAGAAAAGTCTCACCCTAGACCATATCATTGTTGATGATCAAAGGAGCCATCGGGCCTAAAGGCGACGACACAGAGGAACTCTTAATGAAAGCACCAATGTCGGTGTCAAAACCGGCGGATCTCGGGTAGTGGGTCCCAAACTGTGCATCTAGGCCGGATGGTAACAGGAGGCAGAGAACACGATGTTTTACCCAGGTTCGGGCCCTCTTGATGGAGGTAAAACCGTACGTCCTGCTTGATTAATATTGATGATATGGGTAGTACAAGAGTAGATCTACCACGAGATCAAGGAGGCTAAACCCTAGAAGCTAGCCTATGGTATGATTCTTGTATATGGAGTTGATTGCCTACGGACTACAACCCTCCGGTTTATATAGACACCGGATAGGGTTAGGGTTACATAGAGTCGGTTACAATGGTAGGAGATCTTGAATATAGACACCAAGCTTGTCGTCCACGCCAAGGAAAGTCCCATCCGGACACGGGACGAAGTCTTCAATCTTGTATCTTCATAGTCCAGGAGTCCGGCTGAAGGTATAGTCCGGCTACCCGAACACCCCCTAATCCAGGACTCCCTCACTCTCCCTCGTGGAACTTGTAGGCTTTAGATCGCCGCACTATGCAGCGTGCCTCATTTTGGTCCTTGGGTAGTTCCTGCCTGGTTAGGTAGGCCAGGAATGGTTCTGTCCACGGGGCGATGTCGGCCATTATTACGTGGGATAAAGGTGTTATTTCGATGGCAGAGCCTCCGATTGTGTCAGAGTGTTTGGTATCTGGGGTTGTGTCCGGGTCCGGACTATTGTTTCCGGTGCCCCCTTCCCATACCACGGATGGTTTAAACAGTTTTTCCAGGAAGATGTTAGGTGGGACAGGGTCGCGTTTAGCGCCGATACGGGCGAGGATGTCCGCCGCCTGGTTGTTTTCCCGAGCCACATGGTGGAATTCAAGCGCCTCGAACCTAGCTGACATTTTGAGGACGGTGTTGCGATATGCCGCCATTTTCGGATCCTTGGCATCGAAGTCTCCATTTATTTGGGATATTGTGAGGTTCGAGTCCCCACGCACCTCCAGGCGTTGAATGCCCATGAAAACTACCATCCGGACACCGTGTAATAGGGCCTCATATTCGGTTGCGTTATTGGAGTTTGTATATAGTATTTGGAGTACGTATTGCACTGTATCTCCGGTGGGGGACGTCAGGACGACGCCAGCCCCCAAACCAGCCAGCATTTTAGAGCCGTCGAAGTGCATGATCCAATTGGAGTATGCGCCGTACTCTTTAGGGAGTTCGGCTTCTGTGCATTCGGCTATGAAATCGGCCAGTACTTGTGACTTAATGGCTCACCGTGGTTTATATGTAATGGGAGGAGCTCGATAGCCCATTTGGCAATCCGGCCCGTGGCATCGCGGTTGTTTATTATGTCATTGAGTGGTACTTTGGAGGCCACCGTAATTGAACACTCTTGAAAGTAGTGTCGTAATTTCCGGGATGCCATGAATACCGCGTATGCTATCTTTTGATAATGTGGGTACCGTGATTTGCATGGAGTGAGGACGGTGGATACATAATATACCGGCTTTTGAAGTGGGAATTTATGTTCGTCCGTCTCTCATTCGACGACGAGCACTGCGCTTACAACTTGGTGAGTTGCCGCTATATATAATAGCATTGGTTCGCCAACATTTGGCACGGCCAAGATTGGGTCGGTGGCCAGGATGGCTTTTATTCCTTCCAGTCCAGCCATGGCTGCGTCCGTCCACTCGAAGTGTTCAGTGCGCCGAAGAAGGCGATAAAGGGGGAGTGCCTTTTCTCCTAGTCAGGAGATAAAGCGGCTTAAAGCCGCCACACATCTAGTTAACTTCTGGATTTGCTTGAGGTTAGTTGGGATAGCCAACTGCGACAGAGCCGGATTTTGGCCGGATTTGCTTCAATTCCTCTACTAGAGACGATAAAGCCCAGGAGCTTTCCGGCAGGTACACCGAAAATGCATTTTTCTGGATTGAGCTTAATGTCGTATGTTCGGAGATTGTCGAACGTGAGCCTTAAGTCGTCTATTAAGGAGTCTATGTGTCTAGTTTTAACGACCACATCGTTGATGTATGCATCCACTGTTTTGCCGATCTGCTTTTTCAGACATGTCTGAATCATGCGCTGATACGTTGTGCCGGCGTTTTTTAGCCCGAAGGGCATTGTGTTAAAACAGAAGGGGCCGTATGGAGTGATAAATGTTGTTGCGGCTTGGTCGGACTCCGCCATCTTAATTTGGTGGTAGCCGGAGTATGCGTCGAGGAAGCACAATGAGTCGTGTCCTACGGTAGCGTCGATAATTTGATCGATGTGAGGGAGGGGGAAGGGATCCTTTGGGCAAGACTTATTAAGGTCCTTGAAGTCGACGCATAGGCGCCAGGATTTGTCCTTCTTTGGCACCATCACCAGGTTTGCTAGCCAGACCGGATGCTTTATCTCTCTAATGAATCTGGCCTCCATTAATTTGGCTAGCTCCCCCCCATGGCTTGTCGTTTAGGTTCGGAGAAACGCCGAAGATTCTGCTTGACCGACTTGGATCCTTCTAGAATGTTAAGGCTATGCTTGGCCAGCCTGCGTGGGATTCCTGGCATGTCTGAAGGATGCCAGGCAAATATGTCCTAATTCTCATGCAGGAACTCCCGTAGTGCAGCGTCTACAGCGGGGTTTAACTGTGCCCCAATGGATGCTGTTTTTGTCAGGTCCGTTGGATGGACTTGGAATTTTACTATTTCATCCGCTGGTTTAAAGGAGGTGGACTTGGATCTTTTGTCTAGTATCACGTCGTTCCTGTCCACTGTGGAGCACAGCGCGGTTAACTCCTCCGCCACAAGGGCTTCGGATAATGCCTCGAGGGCCAGTGCGGCTGTTTTGTTCTCGGCGCGGAGTGCTATGTCCGGATCACTAGCTAGAGTGATGATTCCATTGGGCCCGGGAATTTTGAGCTTCATGTACCCGTAATGGGGTATGGCTTGAAAATCGTGAATGCCTCCTGCCCTAGAAGGGCGTGGTATCCGCTACTGAACAGGGCCACTTGGAATGTGATTTCTTCGGACCTGCAATTCTCCGGAGTGCTGAATACCACATCTAGTGTGATTTTCCCGGTGCAATGTGCCTCCCGACTGGGAATGATTCCTCGGAAGGTCGTGCTGCTTTGCTCAATACGGTTGCTGTCTATTTCCAGTTTTTGAAGAGTCTCCTCATAAATGAGATTTAATCCGCTGCCGCCGTCCATGAGTACTTTAGTGAGCCGAAAGTCGTCCACTATTGGACTAAGGACCAAAGCGGCTGGTGCTCGGGCTGTTCGGAATTTAGTTTCGCCACTGGCATTGAAAGTGATAGCCGTGTCGCTCCATGGATTTATTGATGCCATGTGGCAGACTTCGGCAAGGCTGCGGAGTGCTTGCTTACGCCTATTATTTGAGGCGAAGGTCTCGAAGACCATCGATACCGTATTGTTATCCGCGGGAAGGTGCTCTAGGGTGTTTTGGATGAGGAGATCCTCACCGCTCTTGGCCTCCTGCCGGAGTACCCAACATGCTCTAAGGCTATGTGTTGGTATGTATCCGTTGTACTATGAATTTTGCAGGGCCTGTTAAGCCATCCCTCCAATACGGTTCCACGCCATGTAGTGGGCTTTTGCTTCTTTGTAATTGAGTCAGGCAACTTATGAGAATGCACCCTTTTGGTTTAGAATGGGGGTTTTGTCAAGGCCGAATTGTCCCAAAATTGTGTTTGGGTTTTCCAGGCGCTTTCCATCGCACAGTATTTCCGTACTATGGCCGCCAAGTCAGCGAAGTGTGCTATGTCACGGCGACTTATGGTGTTGAGGATTCCCTTGTCCGTGCAATTGTTGCAAAAGAACAAAATTGTGTCTTCCTCGCGACAGTCCTTGACCTTGTTCATTACAAGGAGGAATCTGGTCCAATAGTGATGTACTGTCTCTTGGGGCGCTTGCCTAATGTGGGAAAGATCGTTTGTATCTGGGTGGGTGGGTGGATTTAAATCCAGACCTTGACCTAATCTGAGATCCCAGGGCAGGGGAGTTTCCGATCTTGGAAGTTCGGGCTCCGGGATGTTGCTCCGCGGGTTCGGTATGTGACCTGATTCTAGGTTAAGGGTTAGGGCGATGTCCTCCCGTGAGCGGGTATCCGGCTCGGAGAGCTCGGGAATCCGGACATAGTTCATCCTCAGGATAGAGGAAGAATCGCCGTGTTGCTCCTCCACCACCGCTATCTGATGGGTAACCGGCAAAGAGTTAATCTCCCTTTGGTCGGGTTTAAGCCCGACCCAATCGTAGTACGTAGCAACTCCCAGAGCGGCGATGCAATCCAAGAGCTCGTTCAAGGAGGAGAGCTCCATTGGATCCATCTGCTCGGCGAATTTCGAGCCGATGTGGAGGCTATTTTCGATGACCCGAGAGGTCATCGTCGGCGCAGCGGCCGAGCGGGCGGTCATGACGAAGCCGCCTAGTCAGAGAGTTTGGCCTACAGCCAGGGCTCCCCCAGAGGTGATGTTGTCCTTGACAACGAGATGAGCCATCCCCCTTATGATGACGACATAGTGGAACTCTCAATGAAAGCACTAATCCCCTCTAAACTTGTGATATGGACCTTTATTATGCAGTCTGTCACTTTTATTTCTTCCATATCACACGATCGTATAAAGCTTATTTTCTCCCACACTAATAAGTCATACATATTTAGAGGGCAATTTTTATTGCTTGCTGTCGGTGTCAAAACCGGCGGATCTCGGGTAGGGGGTCCCAAACTGTGCGTCTAAGGCGGATGGTAACAGGAGGCAGGGGACACGATGTTTACCCAGGTTTGGGCCCTCTTGATGGAGGTAATACCCTACGTCTTGCTTGATTGTTCTTGATGATATGAGTATTACAAGAGTTGATCTACCACGAGATCGTAGAGGCTAAACCCTAGAAGCTAGCCTATGGTATGATTGTATGTTGTCCTACGGACTAAACTCTCCGGTTTATATAGACACCGGAGGGGGCTAGGGTTACACAGAGTCGGTTACAAGGGAGGAGATCTACATATCTGTATTGCCTAGCTTGCCTTCCACGCCAAGGAGAGTCCCATCCGGACACAGGACGAAGTCTTCAATCTTGTATCTTCATAGTCCAACAACCCAACCAAAGGATATAGTCCGGCTGTCCAGAAACCCCCTAATCCAGGACTCCCTCACTTGCACCGTTGACAACTTACTTGGAGGATCTTACTCAATCCATAGGTAGGTATGGTGGACTCTCATGGCAAAACTGGTTTAAGGGTGTTTGGAAGCACAAGTAGTATCTCTACTTGGTGCAAAGAATTGGCTAGCATGAGAGGGAAAGGCAAGCTCAACTTATCTCAGATGTAAGAAAACATAACCCATTACGTTGTCTTCCTTGTCCAACATCAACCCTTTAGCATGTCATATTTTAATGAGTGCTCACAATCATAAAAGATGTCCAAGATAGTGTATTTATATGTGAAGACCTCTCTTTCTTTATTACTTCCTATTGACTGCAATGATGACCAAAACTATGTTTGTCAACTCTCAACAACTTTTATTCATCATGCTTTTTATATGTGAGCTCATTACTCTCCATAAGATCCATATGATCTCTTATTCTTTTTATTCTTTCTCTTTTCTTTTATTCACTCAAGATCATGGCAAAATAATCAAGCCCTTGACTCAACACTAATCTTTATTATATATAGTTCACGGACTCGATTACATAGAAGGATCATAAAGCAAAACTCACAACTAGATCATACTAAAACTTTATTCTACTAGATCAAGATATTACCAAAAGGAACGAACTAAGAAAAACCGTAAAGATAGAAGTGATGGTGATACGATACCGGGGCACTCTCCCAAGCTTGGTGGAGAAGATGGTGGTGATGATGGGTAGTCGCACATTGAGCATAGGAGGTCTTCCAACTTGCGGATAATGCCCTTGAGTGCGATGATATGCTCCTTCAACAAAATATGTTCATGTGTGAGATACTTGTTTTGTATACGAGCTAGCTCAATCATCTTGAAAGCTTCGATCTCAGTTGGGGTAAGAAGATTGTGATCAACTTGAAGGATGTCTTCTGTTGCCGGAACTTGGTCCTCTGCGGCCTTCTTGATCCCTTCATCCTTGTTGATCTCCATGGGTTCTTCTCTCTTCAGCTCTATCTTCATTAGCCAAGCGTCGTTGCCCTCATTGTTGGAGGAGGAGGGAGACGATATGATGGTTAGCTTTGGCAACCCTGGCAGAAAATAGCTCAAAACAAGAACAAGAGATTTTTGCGTGATACGGTGGTCAAAACCTTTGGGAGATTATATAATGATTTTTTACCGACCAAAATATGTATTGTGTAAGAAAACGGAGTCCGGAGAGCACACGAGGTGCCCACGAGGTAGGGGGCGCGCCCTCCACCCTCGTGGAGCCCTCATGTCCTTCCCGGACTGCTTATTATTTTTCTATTCTTCTAAATATTCCAAAACGGAAGAAAATTGCCATTAGAACTGTTTTGGAGTCGGTTTACTTACCGTACCACATACCTATTCCTTTTTGGAGTCTGAAACATTCCGGAAAGTGTCCCTTATGTATTCCTCTCGGGTTACGGTTTCAATAACATTGGTTTCAACATTTATAGGATTACCTGAGATATAATGTTTAATTCTTTGACCGTTCACCACCTTCGGATTTGTGCTTCAAAGTTGTTAATTTTTATGGCACCGGAGCGATAGACCTCCTCGATAACGTAAGGACCTTCCCATTTAGAGAGAAGTTTTCCTGCAAAAAATCTTAAACGAGAGTTGTATAGCAATACATAATCACCTACATTAAACTCATGCTTTCGTATTCTTTTGTCATGCCATCTTTTAACTTTTTCTTTAAACAACTTAGCATTTTCATAGGCTTGGGTTCTCCATTCATCAAGTGAGCTAATGTCAAATAACCTCTTCTCACCGGCAAGTTTGAAATCATAATTGAGCTCTTTAATGGCCCAATATGCCTTTTGTTCTAGTTCTAGAGGTAAGTGACATGCTTTTCCATAAACCATTTTATACGGAGACATACCCATAAGATTTTTATATGAAGTTCTATAAGCCCATAATGCATCATCAAGTTTCTTGGACCAATTCTTTCTAGATCTATTAACAGTCTTTTGCAAAATTAATTTGAGTTCTCCATTGCTCAATTCTACTTGACCACTAGACTATGGGTGATAAGGAGATGCAATTCTATGATTAACATCATATTTATCAAGCATTTTCCGGAAAGCACCATGAATAAAATGTGAACCACCATCAGTCATTAAATATCTAGGGACTCCAAACCTCGGAAAAATAACTTCTTTAAGCATCTTAATAGAGGTGTTATGATCAGCACCACTAGTTGGAATAGCTTCTACCCACTTAGTAATGTAATCAACAGCAACTAAAATATGTGTGTATCCATTGGAGGCAGGAAAAGGTCCCATATAATCAAAGCCCCAAACATCAAATGGTTCAATAACAAGTCTTTGACATTCATCACAAGACAAGACAAACTTACGGGCATCCTTGAAGAGAGTAAGCCAATAAAAACCGGATTGCAATACCTTATGTGTAGTTCTATCTCCAGCATGGTGTCCTCCATAAGCCTCGGAGTGACACTTGCGTAGGATCTGTTCCTATTCATGCTCAGGTACACAATGTCTAATAACACCATCTACTCCTTCTTTATAAAGATGTGCGTCATCCCAAAAGTAATGTCTCAAATCATAGAAGAACTTTTTTCTTTTGTTGGTATGTAAAACTAGGTGGTATAAATTTAGCAACAATATAATTAGCATAATCATCATACCATGGAGCAGTATGAGAAGCATTTATGACATTTAATTGTTCATCAGGAAAGCTATCATCAATAGGTAGTGGGTCATCAAGAACATTTTCTAACCTAGACAAGTTGTCTGCAACGGGGTTCTCAGCTCCCTTTCTATCAATAATATGCAAATCAAATTCTTGTAGCAAGAGAACCCATCTAATAAGTCTAGGTTTAGCATCTTTCTTTTCCATAAGATATTTAATAGCAGCATGATCCGTGTGAATAGTTACTTTATAATCAACAATATATGGTCTAAACTTATCACAAGCAAATACAACTGCTAAGAATTCCTTTTCAGTAGTAGCATAATTTCTCTGAGCATTGTCTAGAGTTTTACTAGCATATTGAATAACATTTAATTTCTTATGAACTCTTTGCCCTAGAATAGCACCTATAGCATAATCTCTAGCATCACACATAATTTCAAAAGGTAAATTCCAATCAGGTGGCTGAACAATAGGTGCAGAGATTAATGCTTTCTTAAGTACTTCAAATGCTTCTACGCAATCATCATAAAAAAATGGTATATCTTTTTGTAATAAATTAGTCAGAGGCCGAGAAATTTTTGAGAAGTCCTTAATGAACCTCCTATAGAAACCGGCGTGACCGAGGAAACTTCTTATACCTTTGATGTCCTTGGGACATGGCATCTTTTCAATAGCATCAACCTTGGCTTTATCAACCTCAATGCCTCTTTCAGAAACTTTATGCCCCAAGACAATACCTTCATTAACCATAAAGTGGCACTTTTCCCAATTCAAGACAAGATTAGTTTCTTCACATCTCTGCAAAACTCAGTCAAGGTTGCTTAAGCAATCATCAAAAGAGGATCCATAGATGGAAAAATCGTCCATGAAAACCTCACAAATCTTTTCACAGAAGTCAGAGAATATAGCCATCATGCATCTTTGAAAGGTAGGAGGTGCATTACATAAACCAAAAGGCATACGTCTATAAGCAAAAGTACCAAAAGGGCAAGTAAAAGTAGTCTTTGATTGATCATTGGCTGACACAGGTATTTGAGAGAAACTAGAATAACCATCTAGAAAGCAAAAATGTGTATGTTTGGATAATCTTTCTAGCATTTGATCGATAAAAGGTAAGGGGTACTGATCTTTTTAGTAGCTTTAATTAATTTGCAGAAATCAATTACCATCCTATAACCTATAATAATTCTTTGCGGGATCAATTCATCTTTATCATTAGGAATGACAGTAATACCTCCCTTCCTAGGGACACAATGGACAGGACTTACCCACTGACTATCAGCAACGGGATAAATTATACCTGCCTCAAGAAGCTTTAGTATTTCCTTTCTTACCACTTCCTTCATGTTAGGATTCAGCCGTCGTTGATGATCACAAACTAGTTTGGCATCTTCCTCCAAATTTATTTTGTGTTGACACGGAGTGGGACTAATGCCCTTAAGATCATCAAGAGTATATCCAATAGCAGCACGGTGCTTCTTCAAAGTTTTCAATAATCTCTCTTCTTCTTGCTCTGAAAGGTTAGCACTAATAATAACATGATATATCTTTTTCTCATCAAGATAAGCATATTTAAGAGTATCAGGTAATGGTTTGAGCTCAAACACGGGATCACCCTTGGGTGGAGGAGGATCCCCTAGGATTTCAACAGGCAAATTGTGTTTCAGGATGGGTTCCTGTTTAAACAATACTTCATCTATTTCCCTTCTTTCATTCATAAACATATCATTTTCATGGTCTAGCAAATATTGTTCTAAAGGATCACTAGGAGGCACGGCAATAGAAGCAAGACCAATAATTTCATCTTTACTAGGCAATTCCTCTTCACGGTGTTGTCTACGAAATTTAGAGAAATTAAATTCATGAGACATATCATCTAAACCAATAGTAACAACATCCTTTTTGCATTCTATCTTAGCATTAATTGTGTTTAAGAAGGGTCTACCAAATATAATGGGACAAAAGCTATCTTATGGGGAACCAAGAACAAGAAAATCAGCAGGATATTTAGTTTTCCCACACAAGACTTCAACATCTCTAACAATTCCCATTGGTGAAATAGTATCTCTATTGGCAAGTTTAATTGTGACATCAATATCTTCTATCTCAGTAGGTGCAATATCATGCATAATTTCTTTGTATAAGTCGTAAGGTATTGCACTAGCACTAGCACCCATATCACATAAGCCATGATAACAATGATCTCCTATTTTAACAAAGATAACAGGCATGCCTACCAAAGATCTAGGTTTATCTTTAGCACAAGGTTTATCAATTCTAGCAGTCTCATCACGGAAATGAATAACATGCCCAACAATATTATCAGCCAAGAGATCTTTAACTATAGCAATATTAGGTTCAACTTTAATTTTCTCAGCAGATGTATAAGTTCTAATATTGCTTTTACGAACCACAGTTGAAGATTTAGCATGATCCTTTATCCAAGCAGGGAAAGGTGGTTTCTCAACATAAGAAGTAGGAACAATAGGATCATTATAAGTGATAGTCTTTTCTTCAACTTTAATAGGTGCAACTACTTTTACTTCTATGGGAGGATGATATTTAAACCACTTCTCCCTAGGGAGATCAACATGAGTAGCAAAAGATTCACAGAAAGAAGCTACTATCTCATAATCAAGTCCGTATTTAATGCTAAATTTACGGAAAACATCGGTATCCATAAAAGATTTAACACAATCAAACTTAGGTGTCATACCCGACTCCTTTACTTTGTCGAGGTCCCAATCTTCAGAGTTGCGTTTAATTCTTTCCAATAAATCCCATTTGAATTCAATAGTCTTCGTCATAAAAGAGCCAGCACAAGAAGTATCGAGCATGGTGCGATTGTTATCAGAAAGCCGCGCATATAAATTTTGAATAATCATTTCTCTTGAGAGCTCATGATTGGGGCATGAATATAACATTGATTTAAGCCTCCCCCAAGCTTGAGCGATGCTTTCTCCTTCGCGAGGCCAAAAATTATATATATAATTGCGATCACGATGAACAAGATGCATAGGATAAAACTTCTGATGAAATTCCAATTTCAATCGTTTGTAGTTCCATGACCCCGTATCATCACATAGCCTATAGCATGTTGATGCATCTCCCTTAAAAGATAAAGGGAAGACCTTCTTCTTAATAACATCTCCGGGCACACCTGCAAGCTTAAATAATCCACAAACTTCATCCACATATATTAGGTGCTCATCAGGATGCTTTGTTCCATCTCCTGCAAAAGGATTAGCTAGCAGTTTTTCTAACATACCCGAAGGAATTTCGAAGCAGACATTTTCATTTTCAGTAGGTTCAGTAGGTTGAGGAGCAACTCTTTGCTCTACTGGTCGGAGTGAAGATACCCTGAACAATCCCCTCAGAGGATTACTTTCCATAGTAACAAGTGACAGTAAATTTCAGCGCACTATATAAATTTTTCCTTACCAAATTCCACCTACCAAAGGCGCTTCACTCCCCGGCAACAGCGCCAGAAAAGAGTCTTGATGACCCACAAGTATAGGGGATCTATCGTAGTCCTTTCGATAAGTAAGAGTGTCAAACCCAACGAGGAGCAGAAGGAAATGATAGACGGTTTTCAGCAAGGTATTCGCTGCAAGCACTGAAATTATAGGTAACAGGTAGTTTTGTGATAAGATAATTGGTAACGAGGAACAAGTAACAAAAGTAAATAAAGTGCAGCAAGGTGGCCCAATCCTTTTTGTAGCAAAGGAAAAGCCTGGACAAACTCTTATATGATGTAAAGTGCTCCCGAGGACACATGGGAATATCGTCAAGCTAGCTTTCATCATGATCATATGATTCGCGTTCGGTACTTTGATAATTTGGTATGTGGGTGGACCGGTGCTTGGGTGCTGCCCTTACTTGGACAAGCATCCCACTTATGATTAACCTCTATTGCAAGCATCCGCAACTACAACAAAAGTATTAAGGTAAACCTAACCATAGCATGAAACATATGGATCCAAATCAGCCCCTTACGAAGCAACGCATAAACTAGGGTTTAAGCTTCTGTCACTCTAGCAACCCATCATCTACTTATTACTTCCCAATGCCTTCCTCTAGGCCCAAATAATGGTGAAGTGTTATGTAGTCAATGTTCACATAACACCACTAGAGGAGAGACAACATACATCTCATCAAAATATCGAACGAATACCAAATTCACATGACTACTAATAGCAAGACTTCTCCCATGTCCTCGGGAACAAACGTAACTACTCACAAAGCATATTCATGTTCATAATCAGAGGGTTATTAATATGCATATAGGATCTTAACATATGATCTTCCACCAAATAAACCAACTAGCGTCAACTACATGGAGTAATTAACACTACTAGCAACCCACAGGTACCAATCCCGGACTTGGAGACAAGAATTGGATACAAGAGATGAACTAGGGTTTTGAGAAGAGATGGTGCTGATGAAGATGTTGATGGAGATTGCCCTCTCCCAATGAGAGGAGCGTTGGTGATGACAATGGCGATGATTTCCCCCTCCCGGAGGGAAGTTTCCCCGGCAGAACAGCTCCGCCAGAGCCTTAGATTGGTTCCGTCAAGGTTCCGCCTCGTGGCGGCGGGGTCTCATCCGAGAAGATGGCTTATTATTTTTTTTTCTCATCGAAAGACTCCATATAGCAGAAGATGGCCATCGGAGGGCCACCAGGGGGCCCATGAGGTAGGGGGTGCGCCCAGGGGGTAGGGCGTGCCCCCCACCCTCGTGGGCAGGGTGTGGCCCCCCTGGTGAACTTCTTGCGCTCAGTATTTTTTATATATTCTGAAAACGTCTTCCGTGAAGTTTCATGACTTTTGGAGCTGTGTAGAATAGGTCTCTAATATTTGCTCCTTTTCCATCCAAGAATCCCAGTTGTCGTCATTCTCCCTCTTTATGTAAACCTTGTAAAATAACAGAGAATAGGCATAAGTATTGTGACATAATGTGTAATAACAACCCATAATGCAATAAATATAAATATAAAAGCATGATGCAAAATGGACGTATCACATTTCCATAGCCATTCCGAGATATATTGCCATGCAACTTCCACCGTTCCATTTATTATGACATGATTCATCATTATCATATTGCTTTGCATGATCATGTAGTTGACATCATATTTGTGGCAAAGCCGCCATTCATATTTTTTATACATGTCGCTCTTGAGTCATTGCACATCCCGGTACATCGCCAGAGGCATTCATATAGAGTCATATATTTGTTCTAGAATCGAGTTGTAATTCTTGAGTTGTAAGCAAATAAAAGTGTGATGATCATTATTATTAGAGCATTGTCCCATGTGAGGAAAGGATGATGGAAGCTATGATTCCCTCACAAGTTGGGATGAGTCTCCGCACTTTACAAAAAATAAAAGAGGCCAAAGAATCCCACAAAAAATAAAATAGGCCAAAGAAGCCCACCGAAAAAAGGAATAAAATGAGAGAAAAGAGAGAAGGGACAATGTTACTATCCCTTTTCCATACTTGTGCTTCAAAGTAGCACCATGATCTTCATGATAGAGAGTCTCCTATGTTGTCACTTTCATATACTAGTGGGAATTTTTCATTGTAGAACATGGCTTGTATATTCCGATGATGGGCTTCCTCAAATTTCCTTAGGTCTTCGTGAGGAAGCGAGTTGGATGCACACCCACTTAGTTTCTTTCTGAGCTTTCATACACTTATAGCTCTAGTGCATCCTATGGATGGCAATCCCTACTCACTCACATTGATATCTATTGACGGGCATCTCCATAGCCCGTTTATATGCCTAGTTGATGTGAGTCTATCTCCTTCCTTTTGTCTTCTCCACAACCACCATATTCTATTCCACCTATAGTGCTATATCCATGGATCATGCTCATATATTGGGTGAAAGCTGAAAAAGTTTGAGAACATCAAAAGTATGAAACAATTGCTTGGCTTGTCATCAGGGTTGTGCATGATTTAATACTTTGTGTGATGAAGATGGAGCATACCCAGACTATATGATTTTGTAGGGGTAACTTTCTTTGGCCATGTTATTTTGAGAAGACATGGTTGCTTTGTTAGTATGCTTGAAGTGTTATTGTTTTTTATGTCAATATTAAACTTTTGTTTTGAATCTCGTGGATCTGAATATTCATGCCACAATAAAGAAAATTACATGGATAAATATGTTAGGTAGCACTCCACATCAAAAATTCTGTTTTTATCATTTACCTACTTGAGGACGAGCATGAATTAAGCTTGGGGATGCTTGATACATCTCCAACGTATCTATAATTTTTTATTGATCCATGCTATTATATTATCTGTTTTGGATGTTTTATATGCATTAATATGCTATTTTATATTATTTTGGGGACTAACCTATTAACCTAGAGCCCTGTGCCAGTTTTTGTTTTTCCTTGTTTTTGAGTTTCACAGAAAAGGAATATCAAACGGAGTCCAAATGGAATAAAACTATGCGATGATTTTTCTTGGACCAGAAGACACCCTAGGACTTGGAGTCCAAGTTAGAAGACCCACAAGGCAGCGACAAGGGTGGAGGGTGCACCCCCTGCCTTGTGGCCCCCTAGGGAGTCCCTTGACCTACCTCTGCGTCCTATAAATTCACATATATTCCAAAACCCTCAGAGCAAGCCATGAAAATACGTTTTCACTGCCGCAACCTTCTGTACCCGTGAGATCCCATCTTGAGGCCTTTTCCGACGATTTGTCGGAGGGGGATTCAATCACGGAGGGCATCTACATCAACCATATTGCCCTTTCGATGAAGCGTGAGTAGTTTACCTCAGACCTACGGGTCCATAGCTAGTAGCTAGATGGCTTCTTCTCTCTCTTTGATTCTCAATACCATGTTCTCCTCGATGATCTTGGAGATCTATCCGATGTAATCTTCTTTTGCAGTGTGTTTGTCGAGATCCAATGAATTGTGGATTTATGATCAGATTATCTATGAATATTATTTGAATCTTCTCTGAATTCTTATATGCATGATTTGATATCTTTGTATTTCTCTTTGAATTATTGGTTTGGTTTGGCCAACTAGATTGATATTTCTTGTAATGGGCACTACAAAAAAGACACATCTGTGACATTTTGGGACGAACTTTTTTCTGTCATGCTTATGGCGCTTCTATGACGATAATTGTGACAAAAGCATGTATCGTCATAGATGTGGTGGGCTCCTACTTCTATGGCAAACAATCATGACTGAAAATGGGCTTTCCATCCTGGGCGGGCCGGGGACGCACCTGCATGACATTCTTTGGGCCGTCCATGACGGAAAAAATCATGGTAGAAGCGAGGGCGAGAAATTTTTTTGGGAGTTCCCGGTTATGGTGGGCGATTGGGGCCGAGCGATGCACGGAGGTTTGCACATTTCTCTCGCACACGTACGGGCGTGTGTGCGAGGCATTGGGCTCTAAGTGAACCCGAGCGATTGCACTGGCTATGTGTTATTGAACTCGAGCGATCGATCGATCCCTGGCTATTAACTGAACTCGATCAAGGGATTCCTTCGCTACTGCTGCTAACTGAAGTCAATCAAACCTACTGCCTCTTGATGAACAGTGCGCATTGTTGGGGGTTGGATGAACAATTCCCGGTGGGGGTTGGATGAACAGGACCCCGTGGTAGTAGAGGCTGTTGCAGCTGGATGAACAGGACCCTGATCGAGAGGAGGCCGCCACACACCCGAGCGGGTTGGGGCTGGATGAACAAGACCCCGTGGAGGGCTGGTTGAACAGGACCCTGTGTGGAGGGTGGTTGAACAGTAGCCGGTGGAGGCTGGATGAATAGTATCCCGTGGTGAACAATAGCTGGTGGAGGCTGGAGGAAGTCGACGGTGGATGAACAGTAGCAGGTGGAGGCTGGAGGAAGTCAACGGTGGATGAACAGTAGCCCGTGGAGGCTGGATCGAGACAGTAGACGGTGGATGAACAGTAGCCCGTGGAGTCCCGTTTTGCGGTACGCCACACCATTCCCAATGAACAGGACCCCCATTTCGACCGTAGGCGCTCCAACACAAGTTCGTTTCCTCCGTTTTGCGATACGCCACACCCTTCCCAATCAACAGCATCCCATTTCGACCGTAGGCACTCGAACACAAGTCTGTTTCCTCCATTTTGTGGTACGCCAGACCCCGTTTTGGCTATTCCATCCAAGCCGGTTGGCTCCTGATGAACACGAAAATTCCGACCCAGTGTGTTGCCTCCCGATGAACACGACGTTGTTTCTCGTTCCGACCCAGTCGATTGGCTGCCGATGAACATGACGTCGTCGCTGTACGCGTTCAAGACCCTGCTCGTATGTATGTATGTAGTCGTGCTTACTTTCTAACAATGTGGTTGTACGTACGTGTACACGATATAGACTGGACTGCCTGAACAGCTATCGCTCCTTACTTGGCCACAGTTCATCGTGGCAGAAAGACTAATGGACCAGTATGTGTCTACACATTTGTGACCAGAATGACAACGGTACATACGCTTCGACCGGGTGGGTCTCGACTGTCAGGGAGGATAAGGAGGCACTACCTTGCGTGCGAAGATATTGATGGTGGGACCAGGCTGACATGGGGAGGATTCCTTTTTGCACGTAATAAGGAGGCACTTCCTTGCGTGCAAAGATGTAGCTAGTGGGTCCATCTATCAGACTCATCGCGCACAGTCCTCTTCCGACGGCTGTCGTTTGTTGATCACGTTGACCACGCCGCGCGGATAGCACCAGGCGGTGGATGACGGCGAGGCAGGGAATGACACGAAGCCTGGGAACATGCGTAGGGTAGTATGAGGGTTGACTGGTTCGGCTACGGTGTGAGGCTGCCATCACCGTGGAATAACAGGGGTGTGGGTGAGTAGAGGGATGGCCTGGCCAGCGGTGGGAGTAGTAGGGGCAGTGAGGCCTGCGTGGTAGCATAGCCAGCCACGGGACGCAGGAGCATGCGGTGGTTTGGATGGTTGGAGCAAGAAAATAAGAGGTTGACGAAGCAGGATGACCATTGGATGTTAACAATCCAACGGTCACCGGTGATAGCATCATTTGTCGACTAAGTTGACAAAGCCCTGCGTATGCGTCAACTTAGTAGGGCCACAAGTTAGCCACCAAATCTGGCTGGCCCCAGCTGTCATGGGGAGTGATGTATACTATGCAACTTTATTCTTGTAGACACGTGTTGGGCCTCCAAGCGCAGAGTTTTGTAAGACAGTAGCAATTTTCCCTCAAGTGGATGACCTAAGGTTTATCAATCTGTGAGAGGTGTAGGATGAAGATGTCTCTCTCAAACGACCCTGCAACCAAATACAAGAAATCTCTTGTGTCCCCAACACACCCAATACAATGGAAAATTGTATAGGTGCACTACTTCGGCAAAGAGATGGTGATAAAAGTGTAATATGGATGGTAGAACTATATTTGTATAATCTGAATAAATAAAAACAGCAAGGTAGCAAATAATAAACAGGCACAAAAACGGTATTGCAATGCTTGAAAATGAGGCCTAGGATCCATACTCTCACTAGTGCAACCTCTCAACAATGCTAATATAATTGGATCATATAACGATCCCTCAACGTGCAACGAAGAATCACTCCAAAGTTCCTATCTAGCAGAGAACATGCAAATAAATCATTTGTAGGGTACGAAACTGCCTCGAAGCTATTCTTTCAGATCGATCTATCCAAGAGTTCATACTAAAATAACACCAAATAATTTCAGATTCGTAATACTCAATCCAACACAAAGAACTTCAAAGAGTGCCCAAAGATTTCGACCGGAGAAACAAAGACAAGAACATGCATCAACCCCTATGCGTAGATTACCCCAATGTCACCGCAGGAATCCGCGAGTTGAGTGCCAAAACACATATCAAGTGAATCAATATGATACCCCATTATCACCACGAGTATTCATATGCAAGACATATATCAAGTGCTCTCAAATCCATAAAAGCATTCAATCCGATAACAACGAAATCTCAAAGGGAAAAACTCAATTCATCACAAGATAGAGAGGGGAAAACACCATATGATCCAACTATATTAATAAAGCCCACGATACATCAAGATCGTGACATCGCAAGAACATGAGAGAGAGAGAGATTAAACACATAGCTACTGGTAGAAACCCTCAGACCCGAGGGTGGACTACTCCCTCCTCATCGTGGTGGCCGGTGGGATGATGAAGATGGCCACTGGAGATGATTCCCCCCTCCGGCAGGGTGCCGAAACAGGGTCTAGATTGGTTTTTGGTGGCTATAGAGCCATGCAGCGGCAGAACTTATGATCTAGGTTAACCACGATGGTTTCTAGAAATTTTGTGAATTTATAGGGTAAACAGGGGGTGCGGGAGGCCACCAAGGTGGGCACAACCGACATGGGCATGCCTGGGCCCCCGGGCACGCCTTGGTGGGTTGTGCCCCCCTCGGGGCACCCCCCCAGGTGCTTCTCTCACCCATCCTAGGTGTTCTGGTCCATAAAAAAATCTCCAAAAAGTTTCGCGGTGTTTGGACTCCGTTTGATATTGATTTCCTGCGATGTAAAAAACAAGCAAAAAACAGCAATTAGCACTAGGCATTGGGTCAATAGGTTAGTCCCAAAAAATGATATAATGTTATTATAAAATGATTGTAAAACATCCAAGAATGATGATATAACGACATGAATACTTCATAAATTATAGATACGTTGGAGACGTATCAGCATCCCCAAGCTTAAATCCTACTCGTCCTCGAGTAGGTAAATGATAAAAGAAATAATTTATGAAGTGTGAATGCTAGAAAAGTGCACAAATTTGATCAATGATAATTTCAATCACTTTTTCTAGCATCATAACAACAATTCTTTCTTATGAAACTTCTCATGTTATAGTAGCAACCAATTCACATGTTAAGGTTCAAACAATGAATTCTCTTGAAACTCAAAAACCTATGTTCTCAGTAACCAAGCAATTGTAATTCAACTTATTCAACAGAGTTTAAGTAAGAGCTCCACATAAAAAATCATCATATAGTCTTCTATGATTGCTAACACTCACCGCATACACATGAGCAAAATGTTTCTACCGGACACATAGAAAGATAGGGGCTTATAATTTCACCTCCCAACGTATTCACCTCAAGGGTGATGTCAACAATAATAACTCATGCTACCATATCCAACTGGATATATGTGCCTAGATCTTTCCTCACCACATGATGCTTGCCAAAAGAGAAAAATAGAAGGAATAGAGAGAAGAACTTTGACTCTTTGCATAAAAGTAAATACATAAAAGTAAAAGATAGGCCCTTCGCAGAGGAAAGCAGAGGTTCCCTTGCGCTTTTTTGTTTGTATGCTCAACCCCTTAGTGCAAAAGAACGTCACGTTGTATTGCCCCCTGTGATGGCAAACTTTATTATGCAGTCTGTCGCTTTTATTCTTCACCATCACAAGTTCGTACAACGCTCAGTTTTCTCTTACACTAAATGATATCACACTTTTAGAAGCAATTTTTATTGCCTTATTGCACCGATGACAACTTACTTGAAGGATCTTGCTCAATCCTTAGGTAGGTATGGTGGACTCTTGAAGATAAGATTTGGGTTTAAGGGTTTTTGGATGCACAAGTAGTATCTCTACTTGGTGCGGAATTTTTGGCTAGAAAAGATGGGGGGCAAGCACCACATGTTGAAGGATATATGACAATATAACTTCTGTGTATATGAACAAACATAAACCATTATGTTGTCTTCCTTGTGCAACGTCAACAATTTTGGCATATAATATTTTGATGGGGACTCACAATCACAAAAGATTTCCAAGATAGTGTATTTGCATGTGCAAGTTCTCTTCCTTATACTATTTATTCATGAATTGCTTGTATGACCAATATTGTGATTGTCAAGCCTCAAAAGATTTCAGTTTCTAAACCCAATGTGAAGCTACCACTAGGCATGATATGATTTCAACTTCATGACATTCAATTTATTGAACAATTTACTCATAGGATATAAGTGAAGCACAAGAGTAAATGACAAGCTACTCCAAAATGATAAAAGTGAAGATCATGAGCATAATATTTCTTTCTCTCAAATTAATTTAAGTCAAGCAAGAGAGAATTTCTTCAAAAATATTAAAGCACACCGTGCTCAAAAAGATATAAGTGAAGCACTAGAGCAATTCCATAGAAAAGAGCTTCATTGATGGGATGTGAATGCCGCTTACCTAGCCTCCCTGGTAACTATTTGAGGGCTCTATTTTATTTAAAAACTTTCATATCTAAGTACTTTATTAAAACAGCAAGCAAACACAAAATAAAATGACATTCTAAGAATAGCACAACTCATGTGAAGAAGCAAAAACTTAGGCTCAACTGATACTAACCGATAATTGTTGAAGAAACAAGGTGGGATGCCTACTGGGGCATCCCCAAGATTAGATGCTTGACACTTCTTGAAATATTATCTTGGGATGCCATGGGCATCCCCAAGCTTGAGCTTTTGTGTCTCCTTAATTCCTCTCATATCTCGGTTTTCCTAAATCTCAAAAGCTTCATCCACACAAAACTCAACAAGAACTCGTGAGATAAGTTAGTATAAACCAATGCAAAAAACTTATCATACTCCACTGTAGCAAATCACTAAAATTATTATTCAGCATTGCATACTAAATGACTCTGCATATTTAATACTCCTATCCTCAACTAGAATCATTAAACAAGCAAACATATGCAAACAATGCAAACTTAACAGCAATCTGCCAAACCAGTACAATCTGTAAAGAATGCAAGAGTGTCAATACTTCTTAAACTCCAAAAATTATGAAAAAAATACCACACTGTATAAAACTTATCATAGCTTATTTTGCAAAAAGTTTCAACATTTTATCATATTCCGACCTTTCTAGGGAATTTTTGCAACATTGATAAACTTTCTGTTTTGAAACAGCAACATGTAGACTTGCAAAATAAGCATGGCAAAGGCTATACTTGATATTTTTGTTGAAAAGAAAGATGCAAAATATTATTCTAAATAACAGCAAGCAAATCCTAACAAAATAAAATGATTTTCCAAGCAAAACACATATCATGTGACGAATGAAAACATAGCTCCAAGTGAGATTACCGATAATGTTGGAGACAAAAGAGGGGATGCCTTATGGGGAATCCCCAAGCTTAGTTGCTTGGATCTTCCTTGAATATTACCTTGGGGTGCCTTGGGAATCCCCAATCTTAGGGTATTATCACTCCTTATTCTCCTCATATCGACATCTCACCCAAAACTTGAAAACTTCAATCACACAAAACTTAACGGAGCTTTGTGAGATATGTTAGTATGATAAAGAGCAAACCATTTCACTTTTGGTACCGTCAAAGACAAGATTCATAATTGTTATCACACAATTCCTACTATAGCATATCATTTCCACAATTTATATTGAGCAATATAAGCCATGGAAACTAGAAAACAAGCAAACTATGCATTGAAAACAGAATCTTTAAAAAACAGAACAGTCTGTAGTAATCTATACTCCAACCATACTTTTGCTACTCCAAAAATTCGAAAAAATAGGAAAACCTGGGTAATTTGTCTATTAATCTTATACAAAAAGAATCAGAATTTCATCCTGCTTCTGTTAAAATGAGAATTGTTTTCCTGAGCGCAAAAGTTTCTGTTTTTCAGCAAGATCAAATCAACTATCACCGTAAGCCATCCCAAAGGTCTTACTTGGCACTTTATTGAAACAAAAGCAATAAAACATGATTAGTACAGTACCCTAATCGTATGAACACACAAAAACAGTTGGTAAAAGCATTGGGTTGTCTCCCAACAAGCGCTTTTCTTTAATGCCTTTTAGCTAGGCATGAAGATTTCAATGACTCACATAAAAGATAAGAATTGAAACATAAAGAGAGCATCATGAAGCATATGACTAGCACATTTAAGTCTAACCCACTTCCTATGCATATGGATTTTGTGAGCAAACAACTTATAGGAACAAGAATCTACTAGCATAGGAAGGCAAAACAAGCATAACTTCAAGATTTTCAACACATAGAGAGGAAACTGGATATTATTGCAATATGTAAAAGCATATGTTCGTCTCTCATAATAATTTTCAGTAGCATCATGAATGAATTCAACAATATAACTATCACATAAAGCATTCTTTTCATGATCCACAAGCATAGAAATTTTATTACTCTTCACATAAGCAAATTTCTTCTCATCAATAGTAGTGGGAGCAAACTCAACAAAATAACTATCATGAGAGTAAAAATTAAAATAATGATGACAAGTTTCATGGTTATCATTATTCTTTATAGCATACATGCCGTCACCATAATCATAATCGATAGCAATTTTGTTATCATAGTCAATTGAAGCCTCATGCAAAATAGTAGATTCATACTTTGTTATCGTACTGGAGGAGGATTCGAACTTTTGAACCTCTCGGCCCAGCATGAATGCGAGAAACTAGACGGAGCTTAAGAACAGAGAATACACAATCAAGCAGGACTAGGGTCTTACGTTTCTGAGCGGCCCAAACCTGGATAAAAATCCGTCGTGTTAACCTTTAGATCCGCTCTTTGCGCCAGTCCTCCTCCCTGCCGAACCACAGAATCAAGCTAACCTAGAAGTGTCGACCTTCGCTAAGCGCCGACATCTTTGGCGCGCCAGGTAGGGGCGTGAGAGTTATGCAAACCTGATCTAGCGGTTAGCGCGTCGTTTCCTCAATCACCATGGCTCCCAAGAAGAAGGGGATCACGGCGAGCTGTTCTTCAGGAGCCGAACCACTCGTGCCAACCCGGACGGGTGATGGGGTGGCCGCGGATGGTGGCGGAGGTGCAGATCACGACCATCCACAAAACTCCACCAACCGAAGCCAGGCAAGCGGCGTCGTTCGTGCCCGAGACGGCAAGCCCCACGTCGCCGTGTCCAAGAACGGAGCCGTGCCGCCTATGGGCGATGCGGGGACCTCCAAGGGCGGAGCCGTACTGCCTACGGGCGGCGCGGCAACCTCCAAGACACCCCCACCAGCGCCCGCACCGCGGTCTTCTCAAGCCATGCGCGACGAGCAGTGCCGCGACGTTGGTGACCCCGGGCGCCGCTGTGGGAAGAGCCCTCTGCACCATTCCCGAGATGCGTAGGGCCGACATGCACACCAAGATGCTGGTCAAGATGGCACACGGCTGCGGAACCGTGACAATGCTCCTTCTAACATGGTTAGAAGTCCGAGCACCTCCTGTTCCTCGCGCTTGTCGCTTCACCTATGCTGGCGGAAGCGTTAGCGCGAGTACAACTACTCCTCGACTTTCCTCCTGTTGTGGAGAAGCAAGAAGAGTGGAGGGTTGTTATCCAGAGCCTTATTGGCCATGCCAATAAGGATCAGGGCCAGGAGGCAGGCCCCTCGCGGCATCGATCCACCGAGCCGGCGCATGCTGACGGCGGAAGGGCCGGAGGCGCCGCAACCACTGTGTACATCCCTCCACCATGATAGCAGCGGTCGCCAGCTTGGCGGGTCGATGCTCGTGATGATGGATCCACGGCTTCGCCCGACCCACAAGCTTGCCACGACCTGATACATCTCCAACGTATCTATAATTTTTGGTTGCTCCATGCTATATTATCTACTGTTTTGGACATTATTGGGCTTTATTATCCACTTCTATATTATTTTTGGGACTAACCTATTAACCGGAGGCCCAGCCCAGAATTGCTGTTTTTTGCCTGTTTTAGGGTTTCGAAGAAAAGGAACATCAAACGGAGTCCAAATGGAAATGAACCTTTGGAACGTCGATTTTCTCAACAACAAGACCCGGAAGACTTGGACCCTACGTCAAGACAAAAAGAGGAGGCCACGAGGTAGGGGGGCGTGCCCACCCCACCGGCGCGCCCTCCACCCTCGTGGGCCCCCTGTTGCTCCAACCGACATACTCCTTCCTCCTATATATACCTACGTACACCAAACGATCAGATACGGAGCCAAAAGCCCTAATTCCACCCGCCGCAACTTTCTGTATCCATGAGATCCCCATCTTGGGGCCTGTTCCGGAGCTCCGCCGGAGGGGGCATCGTCACAGGAGGGCTTCTACATCAACACCATAGCCCTTCCGATGAAGTGTGAGTAGTTTACCTCAGACCTACGTGTCCATAGTTAGTAGCTAGATGGCTTCTTCTCTTCTTTTTGGATCTCAATACAATGTTCTCCCCCTCTCTTGTGGAGAACTATTCGATGTAATCTTCTTTTTGCGGTGTGTTTGTTGAGACCGATGAATTGTGGGTTTATGATCAAGTCTATCTATGAATAATATTTGAATCTTCTCTGAATTCTTTTATGTATGATTGGTTATCTTTGCAAGTCTCTTCGAATTACCAGTTTGGTTTGGCCTACTAGATTGATCTTTCTTGCAATGGGAGAAGTGCTTAGCTTTGGGTTCAATCTTGCGGTGTCCTTTCCCAGTGACAGTAGGGGCAGTAAGGCACATATTGTATTGTTGCCATCGAGGATAACAAGATGGGGTTTTCATCATATTGCATGAGTCTATCCCTCTACATCATGTCATCTTGCTTAAAGCGTTACTCTGTTTTTAACTTAATACTCTAGATGCATGCTGGATAGCGGTCGATGAGTGGAGTAATAGTAGTAGATGCAGGCAGGAGTCGGTCTACTTGTCTCGGACGTGATGCCTATATACATGATCATACCTAGATATTCTCATAACTATGCTCAATTATGTCAATTGCTCAACAATAATTTGTTCACCCACCGTAGAATACTTATGCTCTCGAGAGAAGCCACTAGTGAAACCTATGGCCCCCGGGTCTATCTTTATCATATTAATCTCCTACTACTTAGTTATTTCCTTTGCTTTTTACTTTACGTTTATTTTACTTTACATCTTTATCACAAAAATACCAAAAATATTATCTTATCATATCTATCAGATCTCACTCTCGTAAGTGGCCGTGTAGGGATTGACAACCCCTATTCGCATTGGTTGCAAGGATTTATTTGTTTTGTGCAAGTATGAGGGACTCGCGCGTAGCCTCCTACTGGATTGATATCTTGGTTCTCAAAAACTAAGGGAAATACATACGCTACTTTGCTGCATCATCCCTTCCTCTTCGGGGAAAACCAACGCAGTGCTCAAGAGGTAGCAAGAAGGATTTCTGGCGCCGTTGCCGGGGAGCACTACAAAAAAAATACACTTCCGTGATAATACGTGTTTGTCACAGTAGGTCGCTTTTTTGTCATGCATGTACATCCATGACAAATTTATGACAGAATCAAGATAGTCATACCTGTGCTGTCGTAGAAGTGTTCCATGACATTACCAAAATTATCATCACAGAAGTGTCCACTTCCATGACGATAAATCGCGCGTCACAGAAGTGCTTTCGTCATGGGTGACCGACACGTGGCATCCACCGTAACGGAACGCCGTTAAGCTATCGGGTCGGGTTTTGTATCCGATAACCCGTTAACGGCCCCGACCAATGGGGATTTTCCACGTGTAAAATCATCATTGGCTAGAGGAAACACGTGTTGGCTCATCGTCGGGACAGATGTCATCCACTCACTGGACAGAAGGCGCCTATGATACGTCAACACGTGGCACGACCCAACAAGTTTAAATGGGCCGGCCCAACTAAAGACCCACAAGATTTTGCAGACCATAATGGGTTGGCCCAGCTAAAGGCCCATGAGATTTTGCGGACCATAATGGGCTGGCCCAGCTAAAGGCCCACAAGATTTGACGGGCCATAATGGGCCGGCCCAGGTACAGGCCCACATGATTTTTGTGTGCCATAATAGGCCGGCCCAGGTAAAGGCCCACAAAATTCTTGCGGATCATAATGGGCCGGCCCAGCTAAAGGCCCACGAGATTTCGCCGACATTAATGGGCCGGCCCAGCTGTAGGCCCACAAGATTTTGAGGACCCTAGTAGGCCGGCCCGTTAACTGGCTGCCATGTTTTGGGCCAAATGCCGGCCCATATTTGATACGGTCTATTAATGGCCTGCCACGCTCCGGGCCTAATAGTGGCCCATATGAGATCCGGCCCGTTAAAAGCCTACCACGTTCTGGGCCAAATTACGGCCCAGATCAGGTCCGGCCCTTTAAGAGGTTTTGGGCCTAATTATGGCCCATATCAGATTCGGCCCGTCAACTGGACACTATGCTTTTGGGCCCACTTGCTAAAGGCCCACTTAGTAATTCGGCCTGATATTAGTTTTGGCCTGTTAAGGGCCCGTTTAACATTTCGGCCCTATATTAATTTCAGCCTGTTAAAAGCCCGTCATATAGTTGGGCCTAACTACGGCCCGGTTTGCATCCGGCCTGCTCGCAGCCGATATCTGATTGGGCCAAACAAGGACCGAGACAATTTTTCGGCCTGTTAAAAGCCCGTGATTTGATTCGCACAATCATGGGCCGGGGTTCATTTCGGGCTGCTGCCGGCCCGTGAGCTGATCGGCACGTTTCAGGCCCAACCTACATCGTGATTGCATGACGGCCCGATTATGTACCGTAATTTTACGGTTTGGCCGGTTTACTGCGAAGACAGGATATATATACAGTAAAATAACTGCAGCATCGTGAATAAGAAAAAACCTATACTATACAATAAAGAAATTACGGCATATTACATCCACTGGGCATCAAAGTTCGCCACTATGATAATAAAGCACAAGCAGACAGCAGATTACATACACTGGGCATCAAAGATCGCCACCAGTGCAAATAAACACGCCGACAAAATAATATACAAAACCGACAGCACTTCAATAGAGTTCAAGAAAGGTTAGCCCTGCTGGGGAGCTGCAGCGCAAGCAGCTGAGCAAGATGATGAGACTGCGCTTGTTCAACACTTATATCTTCCTCACTCTGAAAGATAAACAAGCAGACAGATGACAGGTTTTGCACATAAAAGTATCAGTGCTGACAATTCATCACATTTCTTACTGACGAATAAAGTGACACAGTTTAAATTTGCATTAACACAATATGGTATTGTTCAGGTCAAGACATGGCAGGAAATGACATTGTGAAGGAGTTGGCAGCTTCACGACACCACTGGATTACAGATCAAGAACTCATAAGTATCAATGGTTAGTGTGCTGTCAATTTATACCATTTCAGATTGGCAAATAAAGAGACGGTTTAAATAATAGTAGAATGATATGACATTTTTCATAGTTAAGACATTGCAGAATATGACATTGTGCTGTAGTGGGTAGGTTCACCACACCACTGGATTACAGATGAAGAACAGAAGCATACATGCAGTGCAAAAGAAGATCACTTGCTCTGTATAGTTTAATTTACATGGTATGAAGAAGGAACTTGGTTGTACAACTGAAAACTTAAATTGAGAAAGGACGAACTTTTGTTTATGAACTACATATAATAAACTTTAAACAAGCAATTTGATGCAAACACCAAAAATAAACAGCTGTTGCAGTCATGCCTAACCAAATATATACAACAAAGTTTGAAGGCTTGAGATGGACAAACTTACATTATTGGTGAAGACAGGCTCTATAAAGGCCTTGTCCATGCTGATGGGGGGGGGCAATTCAAGAAGTTTACCACAGAATCTTCTTCAAAAGCATTGCCTTTATTCTACATTTTGTTAAGAGTAAATATAGATGTGATAATATACGAAAAAATGGAGAATATTTAAGATAAGATGAAGAGTGATGCTACATAACCAAGTAGCTATAAATGTAAGTGCAGCGATACAGGCAAAAGGTACAGCCAAGAGCAATGCACAGCTAAACTTCTTCAGTACCAACCTTATGGTAAGAGTAAATATAGATCTGATGTGTAGAAAATGGAGGGCAAAGGAAAATAAGCTGCAGAGTGATGGTACATGAACAACTACCTGTCATTATAAGTACACTGATAAAGGACAGCATGTACTTACAAGAACAATGCAGAGCTAAAAAACATTGGCATTGGATATATTCTACACTAATGTAACCATTCATACAGATCAGATAATTTGGAGCGAACAATTGATAAGCAAGCTATCATGCATACTGCTGTCACATAATGAACCAGGTATGTATGCAAGTACAGTGATACAGGACAACAGGTACTAACAAGAGCAAAGCAGCGGGCAGCATATTTGAGATATCCTGTCGTTCTTGTCAAACCGGAATTCTTCTTCGAGCAGATTTCCTGCAAAAAAGATCCGTAAGGCACATGCGGAAAAGTAGAAGTTCAAATTGTCATGTGATTTCATAGACAGTACCTCATCCTGGGAACGAGACCAGTGCATAACAAGGTTTTTCCATTCAATGTCTTCTAAATTTAGCACAGGAGACTTCACCAGGAATTCGTTTATAGACTTGCCATCAAAGTGTGATTTCCTCAGGTAACACCGATACTGCTGCAATGCTTCCTTGAAAAGCACAAGCAAGCTTTGCTCGTCATGACTATCCAGATTGACCCTCGCCTAGTTACAACAATGTAATGTAAATCATTGATGTGTTCAATCAGCAGAAAACAGGAAAATAATAGCCATGAATAATAGCACTTACACGTAAGTTGGACAGGAAGATGTGAAAATGGTGTTTGTCTTCACAATAATCTTCCCATGATGGGAATATATGCACGTAGTCCCTAACAACATTGAAAGCATTGTCTTTTAAACTGGGAATAAATGGAATGGGGTTCCAATCTGCAGGAATTGGCCGTCTCTGCAGTTGGGATAGGTCTTCGGCCGGTGGACTTGCTGTACTTTTTGCTGGAGTGGGATTTTTCTGTGGTACAGCTGGTGCTATGGCAAATGAAATCGGTATACCTTTTGCTGGAGTGCAGGTCCTGTGTGGTGGGGCTAGTGGTGTGGCCAGTGAAGTATGGGTACAGTCTGCTGGAGTCGGTCCTACGTTTTGTGTCACTGGTTGTACAGCCAATATAAGTGGGGTGCTGTCTGATTTCTCCGGCACCACCACGTTTTTCAAGGACTTTGCTGGTGCTCCTTCAGGTTCGGCAATCACCCTCTTCCTTTTTGATGTCTGATGCACAAGAACAACATTTGAGTGGAAAAACATGGTATGATGACAGATGGAATATGTATTGATAATGGATGGGCATGGCATCTCGACATATATGATGAGTAAACTAAGCAGATGGCGGTGCAACAAAGTAGAAGAAATGCAAGACAACATATGCAAGATACCCGCAATCAATAAAACATTGCCAAATTAGAACAGGCACCTTGATGGGTGAACAGGACAGGCCATCTGCCTTTGACTCCTCGAGGTTAGAATAGTCATTAGGATGATATTCTGAACAAGAATCAACAGGTGGGGAGCGTATGAGTTTCATTGCATCCAGAATGGCACTCAATGCCTTGGTGCCAATTTTGTAAGTCATTGCAGTGTTTAGCTTCAAGAGTGGACTGCTGCTAGTGCGACACAAAGCAGCTACACAGATCATAGTGTAGATATAACGGGAAAACCTTAAGCATCAGAGTAAAATCAGCAAAGTGGAACTTGCTGGAATATATGTGCTAGTATTGCCGGTACGGCTAGAAAGGCTTCGGATACCAGCTCTCTTCAAGTGAAGGTGCGGTACTGTTAATATCAATGTAACTCTCAAAGGCGACACAGCTCCCCGCATTTCCTTGCTATTCTTATAGGATTCAAGTGGGCAGGCCACTACAAATCCTATTCCTATGTTTACAAGATCCTACGAATCAAAGAGGCTCAAAGTGTCCATCACAACCGACCGTATAGACCTCTACACTGCAAATGTCCCTGCTCATCTTCAGTACAAGGAACATACTGTACTACTATCATACTCCCTCCGTTCCAAAATATAAGTCTTGGTAGAGATTTCCACTATGGATCACATACAGATGTATCCAGGTACATTTTAGAGTGTAGATTCACTCATTTTGCTCCATATGTAGTCCATGGTGGAATCTATACAAAGACTTGTATTTAGGAACGGAGAGAGTACATATTAAAGAAGAACGGAAGAGGAACATGGTAAAGAAGAGCAAGCAGATTTTGGATAATAAAATGTTGGTTGCGCAGTGCCCACACATGATGAACCAGAGCGCATTAAGAATGCAACTCCTAGCTGTCTCTCGACCATTTCAGGCGGTTGGATGAAGATCCTACGTCTCCTAACCCTTCTTCTTCCTCGTCTCTGATTCTTCCCATACAGAACACCGCACGGGCCGCCGGCCGGACCACCGGCCCCCACCGCCTGTGTTCCTCCGCCACCCCACCCCACCCCAACCCCCACCCGCGTCGAGTTTTCTTCGTTCGGCGAGGCCCCACAACCACCCGAGCCCCTTCGATCGCACCGGCGAACTCCGGCGAGCTCTGAAAAATCGACTGACCCAATTTTGAAATTTAGTCTACTGTGATTTAACTAGTGTGGAATATAAAAGGGGAAAACCATAAGCATTGCGAGTATGGTGTTGAGCGTGCCATGGCGGATCTGAAGGTGCAAACCGGACAAAGGCAACTTCGCAACCAAGACAAGAAATCAGAGTAAAGCAGTGGCGATCTATTTTCTTGCTGCGATAAATAAGTTGAGCAGATACGAAAGAGTACCGCCTCTGGTGCGGCGCCGTGTAGGCATCTGCTGAGAATTTGATGGTGCTACAGTAGCCATGGTTGTCGGCAGCGTGGAAGCAGATCTAGGAGGGTAGACGGTGGCGGCGGGGCGCGGTGGACGAGACGGTCGTAGGAGCGGCGCCGGCAAGGTGGACGACGGCGGGGATGAAGCGAGAGGACGGGATGCAAGGATCCCGGTCCGAAGCCGTGGATGAGAGAGGTCGATCTCTTGTAATGGACGGCGGCGTCGGGGTATCAGCTCCGGCATGGTGGAGGAGGACGGCGGTGGATGGGGTGGCGGACGGCGGCGGACGGAGGAGGGTGGGGTGGAGAGGGTGTTTTGGCGCCCACGGAGTACGAATGGGGAAAAGGGAGGTAGAGAGGAAGGGGGGAACCATGTATTCAGGGCGCGCTTGTCTCAAATGCGAGGAAATTTACAAACTTAGCCCCCGTTTCAAATTTCTACTACATCACAGCAACACTAGTCGGTCGGGGATAGGACGGTAATCTCGCATACACCGAATATTTGCCGACGAGAGTTTGTTTTTGGCGCCCACCGTGTATGAATATGAATCGGGGAGGGAGTCGATTTCGGCCGAGGACACACTGTGTTTTGGCGCCCACCGTGTATGAATCCGGGTGAGAGGCGGTTACGTCACGTTTGGGTGAAATTACAAACCTACCCCTATCGAAACCTATAGAAATCCAGCATATAGGCTTTGCGTGGCAGGGATAGGCAGTAGTGATTTCCATCTCGCAGATTTTGGTTTCGGGCGGTTACTGCGACTTTCCCCGCTTCGTTCAAATTTTGCAGAGTGCACGTTTACCGTGCCAACTCAATTCGAATCCCGTTTGTATTCTATTTTTTTCGGGCGGGATCCATTTTCAATTGGAATTACATTCTATATACATCATTTTTTATATATATACTTTCAAAAGCACAACAAAGAATTCTGCTCCTTTATATGTATAATATGATTTACAAATACAACGATCTCGAAATCTTAAGGTTGAATTCGAAAAAATTTAACCAAATTATGTTCTACTAAAATGTATGGATCAGTAATATCTACATATTAAATAACATAGATGTGCGTGAATTCATATGAGTATGCATGTTTGATAGATCAATTTTGGTTCGAGTATGGATTACATGTATCATCATCTCGAATTCAAATATTTGAATCCCTTTTTTGTTCACTCCTTTCACGCCCATCTCTCTCGCATGCATGCTCCTTCAGGTAGCTATCACTCTCTTTTCTCCAGCTCACCCGCACGCTCACTTCATGTTGCTCCTATCCTCGCAAACATGGTCTCTCGACGTCTCCCTTGAGAAGTGTCACACTCTCCCTATCATTATAAATTACACGGTTTTCATTATCTCTCACGTCTCTACTGTTCTCTGGTATCACTCGGTACCTAAGCTTTCTTTTTCACCGCCAAACACACAGTCTCCACTCGTCTTTCACTTTGTCTTTCTCTCTATGGGATTCTCTCACACACCCTATATGTCTCTACATATGACTCATACCACTAAAATTACTCTCTCTATCTCTCCTGTAGACACAACATTTGTTGCGGTCTCCTTTTCGTCTCCATCCCAGACTGACATTATTCATTTGTTTACCGATCAGACAACCCCGACTACCGTCTCCTCTCTCTCTCACAGACACACACGCACAACTCCTACCACTAAAATGTGAATGGAAAACGAGATTTTGTTATACCCAAACAAAAAAGGACTGGAGGGAGTGATTGCTCTGACACGGACGCGACCTCTCATAGCGCAGGCATTGAACCGGCGCGCCGGCCAAGAGGGCCGCACTCGCTGCAGGCCCGGCTGAGCACGCCTCCTCGCCGCGTGCAACCAGCTTAAGACTGCCCCGCCTGCCTTCATTGAATCCGCGCGTGTGCCGGCAACACGTCCTTCCGCGAGCCGGCAGGCATTTTAGAACACAAAAAATGACTACAATATAATTAATTTACGCATGGTCTTGACTTGTTGTGCTCGCACTGGTAGCAGGAACTAGTAGAGGATTTTCTTTATTTATAACTCTCCTCACATTTTTTTGGCTTTGAAGTGAATCATGGTTGTGGACATTATGTATGAATGTGCAGATATCTGTGAACATGAGTTTGATGTGGAAGTTGAACTTGGAATGTCGGGCTTGCGCGTGAACTATACCATGTCCAATGCTTCGTCTGTTATTGTTTGGAAAGTAATTGCTGTTATTACATGACCCGAAAAAAACATTTTGTGCCACATCAGTAGATGCACGGACATCACAACAGGCATGCTGACTGGATAAACATTTGAACCTAGCTATTATGAAGGAAATTTTGTATTGACAACAGTTTTAGATAGCAGGAGACGCCTAGCCTGCTCTGCCTCTGCTAGCTTATTTCTGGCTTCTTCCATCTCTTCTTTGGCTTGGGTGAAGAGAGCATCTGATTGCTCTTTTCGCTTCTTCAGGAACTCAGCTACATTCTCAAGGGCTGCTGCACGCTTTCTTTCAGCCTTTACTAATGCCACGAGGACACGAACAGCTGACGACTCCACCTGGCTTGTGTGTAATCCAGCATCATCTGGGAATTTGCACCTTGTGTCTAATCCAGCATCATTAGGGAACTGGCACCTTGTGTGTAATCCAGCCTCATTTTGGAAACATGATCTCGAGGTTGACCATACTTCCCTCCTCGCAGGAACTGCATCCTGACATGAAGTTACTTCTTTTTTAGATCAATACTCAGAGCAACCTAGATCCATTTAGTAGAAGCCAGATAAACAGAACTCGGAGAAGTGAATTCAAAAGGAATAAATAAATAAAAACAGACTACAAGGTGAGAACACCCACTTCCTACATCAAGCTAAAAACGAAAGCATTAGGACGATTAAGACTCTTCTTATTACACATCGAAGAACACCACGCTTAAGAGAAACAGAAACTACAACATATACACATCGAAGAACACGAGGCTACACGAAAGTAATTGAAAGGGTGTTACTTACCAAAGCTCGTTTTACAGGTTCGGTGCAGCTCCTCTTTAACTTGCCACGCTCCTTGAAGATGTCCCGAATATCCCGTGTTTGATCTTCATTGCTCCTCTGCATGTTCGCACTCGTGGTTTTAAAATCTCAACATGGCAAGAAAAATATACTACTAGTAATACTCGCGCATCTTGTGGGCAACATTAAAGCACTCGTCTGCCATGTTAGAGCATCTCCAACAAGATAAACTACTCATACAAATGCATCTTGATGCGTGCAACGCATGGGCATTTTGCTAGTTCTAAAAACCTTTCCATCATTTGCCACACTACTGGTTGCAGATGAAAAACCTACCCAAGCACAGCGCGATACAGGAGCGACGCACAATTACAAGCTGATATTCTGTTGGACAATGGAGGCTATAACCAATTACTTTTACGGGAACAATAGCACCCAGGAAATTTGAAGGGTAGGTATGAACAAAATTGGAACTGCACATGTACTGCTAAGTGATTCAATACACACATTACCAATCGAGGAGGAGAACGATGGTCGCGGCGGCCTCTGTGAGTCATGGTCGGCAACGGGAGTCAGTTCATTGTCCACGACGGTGGTACTTCTGCGCTTGGCGTCGGCTTCCGGGAAGCAGATACGAGACCGTGGAAGACGATGCCGGGGAAGAGGCTCCGTGTACGACGACGACGGTGGACCGGCTCCAGTGCGGCGTACGAGGTCGTCGATTAGGCAGATGCGCTGCGGTGGACGAGTGCGCCGATGTAAAGGGGAGGAGCACGAAGGCTGCGGTGCCGTGGAGAAGTCTATTTTGCGGTGGGGATAGAAATTGGGGAGTATTCAGGTGTACTACTCTGGGTGCCGGGGTGGGGTTGGCTGGGTAGGGTGAACCTGAAGTTACGAAAACAGCCCCCTACCAAGCGTCATCCGTAGGCCTGTTCCGAAGGCTATGATGGTAACTTCCCACTGCTCGAATCAGGGTCGCGGGAGATTTTCCCGCCGACCTCAAAATTTTGTGACACTGGACTCCCCGTGTGGCGTGTTGAGTGATTCGGCTAAGCAACTAGCGAGTAGTAGTAGTAAACTCTGCATATTAGGTTTGACCGAAGTCAAACTTCCTAAAGTTTGACCAAGTTTATAGAAAAATATAAACATTTACCATAACAAATATGTATGATGTGAAAGTACATTCAATAATGAATCTAATGGTATTTATTTGTTATTGTATATGTTAATATTTTTTGTTATAAGCTTTCTGAGAGTTTACAAAACTTGACTTTGACCAATGCTAATACGCGGACTTAAATAAAAACGGAGGGAGTACACATTTGTTTTCTTAGTTTGTAGTGAACTAATCATTTGTTGAAATTGTGAAATAAATATATTAGGCTATTGACTTCGAATGTAATGGTCTATACAATTCAATAGTTACAATCATTGTCGAATCCCAAGATGTATACAAGGTCTATAGTACTTCACAACATGCTCAAACTCACATAATCCCAGTCAAATGAGAATCTAAATGCATTTCATAGTTATTACTTTGTAGGATGCAACAAGAACAACCATAACTCTACATCAGCCATTATAGAAGCAACATTTTGACATATCCCAATGTGTGAATGAAACGTGCAGAGAGAGCTTTTGAAGATGGAGCAGATAGGGAGGGAAAGATTGTATGTATGTGGACGAGAGAGTAGGAGACAAACCTAACGAGACAGAGAGAGAGATAGAGAGAAAGAGAGAGGAAGAAGTTAGGTCTGTGAGAAAGATGCATACATGTAATATACATGAGATGCGTGTGCATCTGGATTCTGTATACGTGGAAGGAGAAGAGACAACATGTTTGATGAGAGAGCAGGAAAAACATGGACGAGAGGGGAAGGATCTCGTGGGTTGAGGGATTGACAATTTTGTGCGGGGGAGAGAGGGATTGGTAATTTTGTGCAAGAGAGAGAGAGAGGGTGGGGGAGGAGTCAGTCAGCCGTCGTCACATCACCCTGCTTCCAAATGACCCCGTATTCTCTAGCGCGGTGTGGTCGCCGTCTTCGATCTGCTCATTGCCCTCTTTGAAGTTGAGGTGTTGTGCATGTTGGGGTGCAAAGAAGCACAAGCGAGAGTGGTCGCCGTATAACCTTGGATGGGGATGAATTGTGTGCTCGGGGGAGTGTGTGTGTGTGTTGTGCTGCGTGTCTCTCTCTCTCTCTCTGTGTGTGTGTGTGTGTGTGTGTGTCAGATATTGAGAGAAAACAAACCTAAGGAGAGAAATGGGTATTCACGAAGAGATTGTGCGGGCCTTGAGGTGGGCAGGGGCCGGGTGAGGGTGTCAAAATGTGCGCGTTGATGCATGTGTTGCATGCGACCGTGCGAGGGACGGACGAATCGAGAGAGATGGTTGTTGTGTTACGGATGCTCCTCTCTCTGTCTCTCTCTCTCTCCCTCTCTCTCTCTCACACACACACACAAGTAAACTAGAAGACCGTTCTCTCATGTATACACAACATATCGGCATCTGTCTATGTCTCACTCATGCACGATCATTTGCACATTCACACCTCTCTATGTCTGTATCACACGCACACCGTCTCCACATTGCCCTTCCGCCACAACACACATATGGACACATACACACGTTCTCTCTCAGTCACACACACAAAATCAGTATTAAAAAAACTAGGGCGCACCTAAAACGTCCAAATCCAAATAAACACGAACTGGAGCTAAATTCAAATATATGGAAATATTGCAGCGTCAAGAACTTTCACAGGAAAAAAAAGTTGAGTAATATTCGAGGATTGTTTTCACACACACAAAAAGGTTCGGTGGATGTCCTTCGAGCGCGACACGGTGACGCACCGTTCGATCGACCGCGCGGCCGCGGTTCACGAGCTTGCACAGGATTCCGTATCGTGGCCGTGGTACTAAGGCTGGTCACAATGGGCAAGAACATAAGCTAGTAACTAATAAAAGCGCTGCCTAAGTCTAATGTTTACGTGTACTAGTACGGTTTTCTTTTAAGTTTGACCAACCTTATATATAAAACTAAAGTAAGCTCCCACACGCGCACTCATCAATATGCCCGCCGCCGTTGCGCATGCCGGCGCCCGCCTGCTCCGGCCAACAATTTCTCGCCCATCACCGCCGTGTCGCCGCCATCCCTGTGCCATGAAGCCGAAGGCTCGCCCGCTCACGTCGTCTGCAGTCCCTCCTCGCGATGCCGCCGCGCTGCCAAGCACGCGAGCAGCTGGTGGAGCCGCGTCTATGCACGCAGCGTATGAAGAGGAGGACGAGCGCGTGCTCCAGCACGCCGGCGAGGAGGAACTAGCGTGTCATTGTCGTCTCCGCCCGCGCGGAGGAGGCGCGCATGGTGGCTGTCGCGGCGGAAGCCGGTCGCGCGCGCGTCGAGCCCGCAAACCGGGTGCGGACGCGGAATCTACCTTCGAGACCTTGAATGCCACGTGGATCCTGCAATCTGAAGGAGCAATTTGGGTCAGTCGACTCATGTGAGCCGTTTGATGCAACATGGATGGCTAGAAGGGCTTCTTCCACCTCTTCTGTCGTCTTCTTCCTTTGCTCCGTCAAACTTCTTTCACAAATCGACTGACCCAAATTATACTACTAGTATGAATGTATTAAGTACAGTAGGAACGCGAAGATACGAGCAGTAGTACCAACTGCAAGAAGAACAGTAGTAAGACATAGTACTAGTACTACTGTACGTACTAAAGAGTTCAAATAACGAGAAAGAACATAAACATAGGGGCTGTTTGGTTCCTAGCCACACATTGCCACACTTTGCCACACCTAACCTTAGGCAAGTTTGACCAAGTTAGGTAGGTGTTTGGTTCTAGCCACACTTGAGACAAGGAATTTTTTATGAGCAGTGAACCCCACATGTCATAGACACAAAAAGTGTGGCAAGATTCCCTTAGGCAAGCCAAAGTATGGCTAACAATTTGAGCAACTCAAGTAAGGCAAGTGTGACAAATGTGGCAAAAATCATGTGGCAACATATGGCAAAGATAGTCACAATCCAAACAGCCCCATAGTTCTGCTGGGGCCTCAGCACAACACACCCTTGAAAATAAACTAATAAGCAACTAGTCCGCTTGACACTGCAGTAGAACCAGCATGAGCGACGGCACTACCACCTACTTGGAGTCCGAGTCCACGTCCTCGACTTCCTCCTCGTCCCTCTTCCTCTTCCTCTTCGCCGATGCTTCTTTGCTTGAACCGGACACTAGGCTCTGCTTCTTCATCCAACCCTTGTAGATATTTAAACAAAGGTAGGCATCCATTGCTGCGTACAGGATGTGATCTTCATCTAATGTCTTCGACTCCCATGCATGATGAAACTCGTGATGAGGTTTCTTCAGTTTAGCGTACGAAGGATCAATTATGGCTGCTGCCAGGGTCAGCATTAAAGGTTGAGAGGAGGACACCAGGCTTGCCTTCTGGAGATCGAAGGGCTGGCCTACAACGAGACCTATCCGACGCAGGACGTCACTGTCGTTCTTAAAGCCTACAGTAACGAATTTCACTCTTTTGTCCTTGAGGAAGTTCTTAAAATCCTGGCACTCAACGTCGGCATGGCATATGTGGTAGACCAAGCAAACGTTATGTACGCAAACCTGGATCACGGCGGGCTTCTTCCTCTCTTCGTCCTTTAGATCCTTCTCTCGTCCCAGGACTGTGGTGTACTCAACATCTAGCCCAGCGACCCACTCATCCGTTGAACTGTTGAACATGCGTAGGAAGCGAGCAAGCCATGCTTTCACCGTCTCGGATCCACGTGTGTAGATGACGATGAACTGATCGCCGGTGATGGCTCTAACCTGGTACTCAGCGGCGACCATGGAGATTTGGGAGGCCATGGATTTTGGAGGAGGGTTAGGAGAAGTTGAACTGTTGTACCCCGCAAAAAAACTGGGAGCGAACTAATGTGAAAGGACGGGACGACTGGGAGCGAACTGTTGTAAGGTAGAAGACGGGGACGAGTAGGGCGTGCGAACGGCGTGGGGTTGCTGGCTTGCCCGGTGGATAAACGGCTGCAAGCCCCCAAAGAGTTCTCGAGAACTATGCGGGACCCACTAGATGTCATGTCTACTAGACCCATATCGTAGGCCTGACGGTATAGCTTCTGCCTGTTCGCACGCCATGCCGGCGCGTGGATGTAACTTCACTTAATTCCGTCAAACATCGCGCCTCCCACGACCTTCGCCTCCCTCGCGCGGTCGCGCCCTTTGAGACTTCGACCGGCTATAAATGAGCAATTTTTTGCCTTTTTTTAGACAAGCAATTTTTTTGCCTACTCCGCATGCATGATACTCCCTCTGGTCCTTTTTACTCCCGTCAACCGTTTGCAAAGTGTTTGACCAAATTTATACTTTTTTTGAACACCACCTTATATTAATTAACCAGCCACACCAGTACACTCATTCGATACAATATTCACCACACAGGGCGGTACGTTATTTACAAGAATACCATCTAATCTATTGTCAAAGCTATACTTAGCGATTAAGTGTGCCACCTTATTGGCCGAACGGCTAATCTTTGACAATTGAAGATTGTTGATCAACTTCGAGATGCTCAACGCTTTCATCTTCAGGTCACGCATAGCAGACCTGTCAACGCTTTGACAGGCATCAATGAAATCCCACGACCAAATTTATACTAAAAATATCAATATCTACAATACTCCCAAAACACTTAGGCGCGGTGCATTAACTTCTACCTCGTTTCTTGTTTCTTGACATATCAACCAATAGGAGATGTGGGTGTGCATGCTTTTAATGACTTGAGACTACCAAACACGACATGCAGTGGTTAGTTCATTGCATGCAATGCTATTAATTAGCAAATAAACATTAAGATCTCTCGTTTTCCCCTCCTCCTTGGTCACAGTGCACAATCTAAGATGACTTGCTCACCTAGACGGAGGGAGTACTGATTATAAACATTAAGATCTCTCGTTTTCCCCTCCTCCTTGGTCACAGTGCACAATCTAAGATGACTTGCTCACCTAGACGGAGGGAGTACTGATTATAATGAGTACTCAACTAGTACTAGTATAAGAACTACGTTTTATAATGAGTGTAAAAATATTGATTTGACATTGTGAATGTTGACACATTGTGGAATAGTTTTTGAAGTCTGCAAAAGTACTCAACTAGTGCTGTCGTTCTCCACAAAAAATGTGTTTACCAATGCATGCATGAACTCTAGTTACTCTAACCCCCCTCTCTTCTTTAATTCTTTGCCACATCAGCATGTTTGCTATTCCCGTGTGCATGATACCAGCTAAGATACCACCATTATGGCCAGCCTTAATCATCGCATGCAATAATTTAGTGCACCTTGAAATATGAACATGTGTGGAGCGTGTTTTGTTTTTAATGACTTGAGACTATACCTAGCCCGGCATGCAAGATGACTTATTATGCACCATTCCCCATACCTGCAGAAAGCCTGTTCGTCTCCAAATTTTTTCCTCTCCATGTGTGGAACAATATGCCTGCCAAACTCTCCTTCTCCCTCCGGTGGTCCCACCACTCCACCCCGTATGAAAAAATCTGCATGCATGACTCTCCTCCCCCCACGCTCGTCCAATCCGTTGACCAGCAATATTTCCACCCCTTCGCTCCCTCGTAATTTACTCCAACAAATATGCCCACTAGCTGTTACTTAACTGCAGGTGCATTCGGTCACTGACATATGGGCCCAACAGGGGTTTGGCCCTCATGTCAGTGACGCAATTGGACCGGCAGTTAAGTCAGTGCAGCTCTGTCCATATCTTACGTAGGTGTGCCATTGCTCTCTATAAATATTGCGCCTCCCACAACATCGCTATCTCCTCCCCCTCACGTTCACATTCATCGCTATCTCCTCCCCCTCCTTCTCACGTTGACCACCATGGCGTCGCCCCTCCCAATCCCTAGGAGCCCCTCGCTGCACCGCGCGGACGGTCACGCGTCGCCGTTCCGTTCCTCGCCGCCACTAGTCGAGGAGGACGCGTCGGTGTTCCGCTCCTCGCCGCTACGCGACGCATCGCCGTTCCGTTCCTTGCCGCCACTATTCGAGGAGGACGCGTCGGTGTTCTGCTCCTCGCTGCGACGCGTCAGGTGGACGCGTCGGCGTTCCCAATCTCGCCAGCACGCGCGCCGGAGGACGCGTCGGCTCCCCGCTACGAGGAGAACGCCGTGCCGCCCGCCGAGCCCCCTAGCCTTGAGGAGCCTTGGAAAGAAATGGATGTCGCCTTGTGGGAGGCTTTGCCTCCAGCAGAGCGCGCCAAAATAGAGGCGGATAAGAAGGCCAAGAAAGAGAAGCGCACCGCGGAACAAGCTGCATGGGAGGCCTATGTCGCGTCCAAGAGAGTCAGGCAATTGGCTCTTTGGCAGAAGGCCCGTGCGAGGATCGTGAGGGTGGCGGAGGACACCCGTGCCGATGCCCTGGGTGTAGTCGGGCCCAAGCGCCTCATCTACGCTTGGTGGTACGTGGACCGGGTGTACGCTTCCAGCGAGGAGGAGTACCTGTTGGCGCTGGATCACCACACCGGTGAGATCGCGCTCGCCCGCTGGCAAGCCGCCAATCAGCACCTCGCAAGTTGCGAGGCTGAGGAAGAGGCGTTGTGTCGGCACGCTAGGAAACGGCCGCGCACCAGGGCACTCGTGGCGCGCCGCAAGCACTCCTGCGAGCGCCGTGGCTTTTAGGAGGAGTATAATTTTTGTTTCGTAAGGCGATCTCATTAGTTTTGGGATGCAAATGATAAATCCCGAATGTTCAGGAATTTTTAGCGTCCTTAATTAAGTATGTAAAAGGGAAAGTTTGGAAACCTTGTGTATTCGTACGCATTTTGCAAGTACGTGCATATAGCACAAACTTTACTATATACTATCGCAGGAAAAGAATTCTATGAGACCAGGTCTCACGCGAGTCCCATCCTGATGGATGACACGTGGCATTCACAAATCACAAAGCATCCCCCACCCCCACTTAAAAGCCACATGTCATCCATCAGGACAGGTCTCACCTGCTAACCGTGAGACCTGGTCTCATATACGAGTAATTTTTTTCCACTATCGCACTACACGTCTCTCTCGATATATGCTTGCAGACTATGCTACTCCCTCCGTCCAGGTCAATAAGTCATCTTCGGTTGTGCACCGTGACCAATAAGGAGGGAAGACTTATACACCTAGATGGAGGGAGTACTACTATTACTTATGTACGTGCAAATGCACGTTTTAACATTATGATGCGGTTTTTGTAAAAGTAGAAAAACAACACTAGTCAAGCTTGTGAAACGATTCAATGCAAAACAAAAGCAAAAATGCTCGTTTGATTTTTTACTTTTAGCTTCCTTCTCTGTGGTTATTTCTCTGTCGTACTTTGTATGGAGTATCTCACTGGTTGGAAAGTCATGCAAATTCCCAAACCGCTTCCTACACCCTATATCTCACTGGTTGTCGGTGTTGACGTTGTCGCCCATGTCGTCAAGGATGAGGTTGCCGAGGTCGGGGAAGAAGTCGTCGTTCGCAACTAATCATGTGGACTAGCATAGTAGTAGGATATAGAGTAGAAACATGAATTTTACCACGGTTTCGAACAGGAAGGACAGAAACACATACGGTGTAACGGGAGCTGCACCGTTGGCGTTGAGGTTGTCGCCCATGTCCAAACACCATGTAGACACGGTCTTTGAGCATGGTTTGTAGTCATTCCACGCTCGGGCATTGAAGTTTGTAACTATTTTAGATTAGAATATACTACTCCTCCGGTGCTAGTAGTAGAGCAGAGTCCTACTCTACTACTCTACTCAAGCAAGTTAGGGCATAGCATTGTAGGGAGTACCAGTACTGTGATCACTCAACCAAGTTGTCTGGCATCGACATGACCCTACGCTGCTGGTATGTGTCTTGTAAGTCAAGCGGCGTGCTGTAGTCATCATCACCTGTCCACTTCCCGCGGCACATATTTGCTTCTCCATCTTTGTCCGCACATAATCTCGTCCAATCTTCCATCCCCGCTAAGGCACCTCCCCCCCTCGTCCAAAACCCAAGCACTAACAATGGAAGAACCGAGCACCATCCACCAAAAGAGTGGCTGGAATTCGCTCCCCACAGAAGTAATCAAGCTCATTGTTTCGCGTGTGGACAATCTCAGTACCATGCCGCTCGTCGGGGCTGTACCATTTACTCAAAGCCCTCAGGTTGGAGCTTTTTAAGCCAGCTCCTTGCTTGCTGATGCCGCCTGATCTTCAGAAACGGCGTGTCACGCAGCATAACGATCGTAGGGTGGCGAGCATCAACCCCCTTGACTGTGATCTGATCCTCGTCAGCCTCAACTACATTAACGATATGTACTGGGTCGGCATGAACACGTCTTGGATGGTGCTCGTCGACGGTCGCGGCAGCTGGATGCTCGTGGAGGTCTACACCCGGCGATTGATCCCCCTTCCTTCGATTAACACTGCACTGCTTTGGCACCGTGGCCCAGAATACTCGGAATCTTACAGTAGCCAACATGATACCAAGTTTGATTTGCTCAAGGTTGTAATCTGCCAAGTGCCCACAAGATCTGTGAATTATAAAGACTTCAGGCTAATTGCGTTCTTCAACCACGGTCTCGCCTATCTGACAGGTCACTTCGGTAAGTGGATAAATCTGCACGTCCATCGCAGGATCATACATCCTCCATGGTTCTCTGATGCCATTGAACACAAGGGCTTCATTTACGATGTCGACTCCTTCTATGGCTGGACGTATTGCTGGCCTACTCCAGTCATCACTACAAATGGCTGTTACAGCAGTATGTTACTTTCCTATGATATCATGATGGCTTGCTTATATTACTGTTAACATTTGCTGAAAAAATATTCATGCTCATAACATGTTGTTCTTAAGATTGACTAAACTAAGAGCCCTTTTTTATTTGACTCCAACTTGATATGATGTTCTAGGTCGCCTGGTGTTCCTACCCTTCCTAATCCCAGAACCTTTCAAAGAAAAGCGGCATGGCAGTTGCAGGTGGTTCTTGGCTCGATCAGACAATGGCGAAAGATTGATGATCGTTCGCACGTACCGGACGTGTTGTTTCGCGGAATACAATCACAGTCACTACAAGGTCTTTGAGCAGGATCCCAACTTCTCTGGGCCTTCAGGAATTTTTGACTGGAGGCTGGTAAGTAGCCTTGGTACACACTCTCTGTTTGTCGGACTGAATTATCCGATTAACCAGGAGATAACCGACGCAAGGATCATGATGGCAGTGCGGTTTCGTTCATTAGGCAAAACTGTGTGTACACAGCGTACTATGTGTCTCTGCATGCACCATACCCTGATATGTGCCGCCATGCTCTGCAGCCCAAAGTAGGAGAGAGGGTCGCAAGTATCAGAATTTGACCTGCTGGCTGGAGTTTCCCCCGTCAGGCACCCATCTGGTTCAAGCCGCCAGCCAATCTCCACAGCTTAATAAATAGTAACGTCTAACTGAGCCAGTTAGTTAGATGCATACACTTGGTGTAGTAGGATCTTTTTTTAGTTTGATGCATACACTTGTTCTTTTTTGGTAGCCCTTTTGTAATGATGGCCGATGTTTGGTTTGGAAGAGAGAGTTGTGTCTTCACTCTTCTGGCTTGCTTACTGTTTCTGTTGCACCCCCAGCCCTGATTGCTGCTGCTGCTGTTTTCAATGTATAATTAGTAGTATATTTCGTCTGTTGGTTGAATAAATGTGTTGTTAGAATGACAAACACAATGTTTTGGAAGTCGTTGCACGGTTCAATCCTTTAGTGCCCCGTACCGTACGTAGCGCATACTATTTATCGTATGGAACACATTTTTTTGAAACTCGGAACACATTTTCCACTTGTTGATAACATGCAGCCCACTGATGAAGGCCCAATAGAGAAGCCCATAATTAACTGGAAGGGAGGCTCTCACATGAATCCGGCCCAGGTACATGCTCATGGTCCCCTAAACATAAATAAGTTAATAAATAAATAAATAAATAAAGCTAAATGCTCATGCACCAGTTCTTCGGGAAAATAGGTAGCCCAGTATTTCTTTTTGAAGAATACCCAAGCTAGGCCTATTTGTTTTCTCCGAATTACTGGGCTGCAAATCTCTCAAGATGAGGAGGGATGCATTCTGGCCTGGCTTAATAGTATGGTCAATGTCTGTTAAAAGTAATATCAAAAGGGGTTGAAAATTCCAAAAAATTTATAGCAAATGGGATATAAGTTTCTTTTTTTGTTTTTGTTCTTCACTGATATCTTATACGTATTCCATTGGATTTAACATGACATAGTACTAATTTGTTTTTCAATTTGTTTAAGTATGGCTATTAATTTTTGGATTAAGAATATTTCGTTCCCCAGCAAAAATTTGCGAATTTTCAAAATTTCCCACATATTTAGTTAATTTTGTGACCCTGGTACTGACCAGAAAATGGCCAGCAATTCTGAAAATGGAAAACGGGCTGCAATAAATTCCATATGAATTAGAAAATGAGTAAAAATTATAAAAATAATAGCAAATGGGTTGTACACGCCACAGATTTCGAGGCTGACTTGTTTACGCAAGGCTTTGTCAGTGAACACACGATTCTAGCAGCAGTTATTGTTGGATGTCCATCCAACGGCTGACGTGCTTCTTCAATCTCTGATCTTCCTGCTCCAGCCGCCTAAAATAGAGCTGGCGGGACTGCCTGCTCCCTCCTCTTGTGGCCCGCTGTGATGCCGCGCAGGCTTCCCCGGCCCACCCTACTCCCTCCGCTGGCCTGGCCGCACGCAATCAACTACCTCCTTATTACGCAAAAAAATGATTCCTCTCACTGACATCTGGGGCGCACCGGTTGGGAGGCTGACCTGTGGGCCTACTAAGTTGACGCGTACGCAGGGCTTGTCAACTTAGTCAACAAACGATTCTAGCAGCAGTAACCGTTGGATTTGAATCAAATGGTCCTGCTTCTTCTTCAATCGCTGCTCTTCTTGCACCAGCCACCCAAACCAGCGCCGGGGAGACCGCCTGCTCCTGCCTCCAGTGGCCGGCTGTGCTGCCGATGAGGCCTCATCGCCCCCTACTACTCCCACCGCTAGCCAGGCCCTGCGGCGATGGCAACCTCACACCGCAGCCGAACCAGTGAACCCTCGTACTCCTCTCCGTGTGGGCATCCACTACCGCGTCTTCCCCGGCTCTGCGTCGTCCCCTTCCTAGGCCTCGCCGTCGTCCATCGCCTTGGTGCTCTCGGCGCGGCATGGTCAACGTGGTCAACGACATTCCATCGGAAGAGTACTGTACGTGGAGAGGCTAACAGCTGGGTCCACGGCCACATCCCAGTTTTTTTTGTGATTTGCCAAGTAAATCGCTTTGTCAGGCCTATTGGGCTGCAAATCTTTCAAGACGAGGAGAGCTTTCATTCGGCTGGCCGAGAAAATGGCCCATCAGTAATGAGAAATGGGTTGTACATTTTTAAAACACATCAAACCGGCAATTAGTTTCAAATATCTTTTCTTCATTTCGAGATTTGAAATTACATTAATTTTATGCGTGGAGAATTTGTTAGATTTTATATTGATATACATTTATTTTTAAAATCAGTTTGAATATGAGTCGAAATTTCAGGATTAAAAATAGTTCGGACCGCACCGAAATATGCAAAATTTCGTATAATTTTTTAACCGCGGCCACAATATGGGCTGTAATGCTAAGAAAAAGAATATGGGCTCCAAAAAAACCTTAATAATTAGCAAATGGGCTATATATTATTAGAAATAATGGCAGATGGGTTGTATGTTGTTTTCCATAGATTTGAGGCTTTCCTAAAAAAAAGGTTGACGCACAAGCAGTGACTGTTGGATGGCCATCCAACGGCCGTCGTGCTTCTTCAACCTCTGCTCTTCCTGCTCCAGCCGCTCAAACAGGCGCCAGCGGGACTACGTGCTCCCTCCTCCCCGCGGTCGGCTCTGCTGCCGCGCAGGCCTCACCGCCCCATCGTACTCCCATTGCTGGCCTAGCCATCCCTCTACTCACCCACACCTGCTGTTATTCTCCGGCGACGGCAGACGAACCAGTAAACCCTCGTACAGTCGTACTCCCCTCCACGTGGGAAACAACTGTCGAGTCTTCCCTGCCTCCGTGTCGTTCCCTTCCTAGGCCTCGTCGTCGTCCACCACCCTGGTGCTCACGGTGCGGCCTGGTCAACATGGTCAACGACCGACATGCATCTGAAGTGGACTGTACGTGGAGAGGCCGACAGCTGGGTCCATGGCCGCACACAAGGAAATGCCTCCTTATTATGCGCAAGATAATGATTCCTCCACCTGACATCAGGGACCCACCGAAAGGGCCTCTGTATTTCATGAAAAAAACATTACCGCCGCTGACAGCTCGGAACCACCAGCTATATCTTCGCACGCAAGGAAGTGCCTCCTTATTACGCTCAAAAAAATGAATACCACCTGCTAGCTGGGACCCACCTTGGTGGGAGGCTGACTTGTGGGCCTACTAAGTTGTCGGGGACGGAGGGCTTTGTCAACTTAGTCAATATGCATGATTCTAGCTCCAGTGACCGTACGATGTCCATCCAACGGCCATAGTTTTCAAATTTCGGGTTCCGGCAGACCCTTGAGGTTCGAACACTGGGGTGCGCGCGGAGATTTCGCCTTCTACCTACCTGCACCCCTCCGCCTCGCTAAGATCTAGGCTATGGAAAGAACAGCACAAGAGACACACGGTTTATACTGTTTCGGGCCACCGTTGTGGTGTAATACCCTACTCCAGTGTGTGGTGTGGTGGATTGCCTCTTGGGCTGATGATGATGAGCAATACAAGGAAGAACAGCCTCGCGAGGGTCTGTTCTTGGCTGGGGCGATGAACTGCTGGGAGGAGTTCAATCACCCTTCTCTCTCTCTCTCTTCTCGATTCTCCCTCTGATTCGATCTTCTCTTTCTTTACCCGGTGGGTGGCTGGTCCTATTTATAGGCAAAGGCCCTGGGCCTCTTCCCAAATATTGAGCGGGAAGGGCGCCAACAATTGGCCATTTTGAAGGGGAACATCTGGTACACTTATCCTGACTAAAGTTGGTCCTCGCCTGCCAAAGACTCTGGTGGTGACGCTGGCTTGGGCTCCACAATGACTTCCTCCCTGCCATTGGACTGGTCTTGGTCTCGTTGCACCAAAATAGGTGCCTTTGCTTGATGCTCTCGCCCGCGCTTGCTCCCTTTGCACCAAAGAGGAAAGGAGGACACTGCGCGGCTGGCACCCGCCTGGCGCCTTTGGTCGTCATGGCTTGCGTCATGGGCACCTCGTGAGGTACCCCGCCTTGATCTCTCCGCCTCCTCGCGAGCCAGCCTGATGAGGCCGTGCCTTATGAAGCTCCGTGTCGTCCGCCCCACGAGGCTTGGCCCCTCGCGAGGGTCTTGGGTCTGTGTTGATGAAGATGGGCCATGTTGGGCCCCCCTTTGAGCCATGCCGCAGGCCGCAGGCAGGCAAGTCTGGGGACCCCCGTTCCCAGAACGCCAACAGTAGCCCCCGGGCCCAAGGCGTGCCCGGACTTGGCCATGCAGGGAGGCGGAAGGGCAAGAGCGAAGCGTCGCGGGCCCTAACAGCCTACGGCCTTGGGTGCCACATGGCGGTTGATTGGACGTGGGCAGCACTGTTCCCCCACGCCCCCCTTATTTTGCGCCATGCTAGGCGGACTCGTAGTCGTACACAGCCGCCCCCCTTTCTGTTGCTCGAGCGCCCTCCGTCCTTCCTCGGCTCGAACTCCAGCTTCTGTTTTCAACCCAATCTCGAACCTCCCCCCCCTTCCCATCGCCATGGCTCCGACGAAGAAGGGAAGAGGGAAGAAACCCGTGCCTCCGCCTTGCCCGCCGCTGTTGGCGGCCCCCGCTGAGGGCTTGGGCAAGGTCAGCTCGGCTCTGGCCACTATCTTCAACGAATGCGGGAGGACGACGGCCTGGCCCACGTCCCACTTCTCTATCGACAGGATAGTCACCGAGGTCCCGTATTTTGCCGACGCCCTGTGGGCGGGTCTGGTTCCTCCCTTTTCTGTGTTCTTCAATGCCATGCTTTCCCACTATCAGATCCACATGATGCATCTGGGTCCTGAATCCATCACCCTCCTTTTGGTCTTCGCCTTTGTTTGCGAGGCTATGATGGGCATCCTTCCTTCGGTTGCCTTACTGCGCCACTTCTTCTCTCTGCGCCTTGTCGACCCTACCCAATGCTGGGCGTGCGTGAGCTTCGTTGCCGCGTCTGAGACAGTGGCCTCTGGGATTGACTTCAGGCTACCTCTGCCCGCGGCTGGGTTCCGCGAGCGGTGGCTGTATGTGGATGCAGGGGTGCCCAGCCCCCTGCTATCGGAGCCAACTTCGCCTGCTGTCCCCAATTCGGGCTGGGGCCAGGAGATGCTTGAGAGCCCCTGGCTCGTCTTCGTCTGGCACCACTTCGCGTTCTTGAGGTCGCTTGGCGTGACAGCGCCCAAGGTGGTGAAGGAGTTCCTGCTACGCCGCGTTGCTCCTCTCCAACGCCACTCCCGCCGGATGTGGGCCTTCAGCGGGCGCGATGATCGTATGAGGCTCTAGGAAGAGGACCTGACGCCTGAAGTGCTGAGGATAGCGCTCTTGACCCTGACTGGGGACCCCAACCCTGGCAGCATCCAGTAGGGAGGGGCCCTGCTGTACCTTTGCCAGAGCAGGGGCGATTTTGTGAATTAGATGCCTATCTTTGATGAGTGGGGGCCGCGCCCCGCCGGCCTCCAGGGGCCTCGCGATAACCCAGTGATGGTGACTGCCCTTCCAATCGGCCAAGGCGACTCTTCCTCAAGTGACGGAGCAGGGAGGCATGAGGCGCCAGAGGCCGAGGGGGCTCCCGGCGGGGTGACAGCGCCGGGCAATGCTCATGAGGGAGCAACTCTTGGGGCCCGTGCTGCTGAGGCTGAGGGTGGCAAGCAGCTGCCCTCAGCGCCTGCGACTGAGGCCCCTGAGGCTCCACCCGCTTCTCTTGGCGAGGCGATTGGTGGCGCGCATCAGGCAGGCGCACCTGACGCGGGTCGCCTTGACTCTCCGTCTTCGTCGCAGGTTGATCCCTACGCTCAACTCTTGGGCCGCTTCCGCATGGACTTTGAGGCCCTCCGGAAGAAAAGGGAGGCCCTGGGCGACGATTACCCTTGTCGCCTGCTGAAGCGTAGGAAGTACTTCGCCACTGATGAGTATGTCAGATTTCGGGTTCCGGCAAACCCTTGAGGTTCGAACACTAGGGTGCGCATAGAGATTTCGCCTCCTACCTACCTGCACCCCTCCGTCTTGCTAGGATCTAAACTATGGAAAGAACAACACAAGAGACGCAGGGTTTATACTGGTTCGGGCCACCGTTGTGGTGTAATACCCTACTCCAGTGTGTGGTATGGTGGATTGCCTCTTGGGCTGATGATGATGAACAATAGAAGTAAGAACAGCCTCGCGAGGGTCTATTCTTGGCTAGGGCGATGAACTGCTGGGAGGAGCTCAGTCACCTTTCTCTCTCTCTCTCTCTCTCTTTCTGATCTTCTCTGTCCATCCAACCCCCTGGCCAGCCCTCTTTGCTCTGTGGGTGGCTGGTCCTATTTATAGAGGCCCTGGTCCTCTTCCCAAATATTGAGCGGGAAGGGAGCCAACAATGGCGGGCTAATTTGAAGGGGGACAGCTAGTATCAGCTATCCTGACAAAAGTAGTCTTCGCCTGCGCAAAGCTTTGGTGATGACACCGTCTTGGGCTCCACGGTGACCTCTGTCTCGTAGTCCTCCTGGTCTTGGTCTCGTTGCACCGAAATGGCAACCTTTGCCTGATGCCTTGGTACTCCACGGCTGCGCTTGCCCCCTTTGCACCAAAGAGGAAGGGAGGACACTGCGCGGGCTGGCACCCGCCTGGCGCCCCCGGTCGTCATGGCTTGCGTCACGGGCACCTCATGAGGTACCCCGCCTTGATCTCTCCGCCTCCTCGTGAGCCAGCCTGACGAGGCCGCGCCTGAGGAAGCTCCGCGTCATCCGCCCCGTGAGGCTTGGCCCCTCGCGAGGGTCTTGGGTTTGTGTTGGTGAAGATGGGCTGCGCTGGGCCCCCCTTTGAGCCACGCCGCAGGCAGGCAAGTCTGGGGACCCCCATTCCCAGAACGCCGACAGTAGCCCCCGGGCCCAAGGCGCGCCCGGACTTGGTCGTGCAGGGGGTGGAAGGGCAAGAGCGAAGCGCCGCGGGCCCTAACAGCCTGCGGCCTTGGGCGCCGCGTGGCAGTTGATTGGACATGGGCGTCTCCACTTCCCCATGGCGCCTCGGCAACTGCACGGATTGGACAAGTCCCTGCATGCAAAGCGGGTCATAATTACCTGCGATCGTGGGGGCCGTTGGTTGGCCATCGCCAGTTATAAGTATGGACCGGCGCGCGCCCTTCCAGTTCATCCCTCCTTGCTTCTCCTTTTCTTCATGGCCCCGTCAAGGAGGTTCTCGGCCGCAGAGAAGGGGAAGGCTCGCCAGGTTGAGCCCGCCTCTACCCCACCCAAGCGCGGCCGAGGGCGCCCTCGCAAACATCCTGTGGCCACCACGGTGGCTCCCCGCGGCCGTGGAGGCGATCTTCAGCACAGCGACGGGCGGATTGCTGCGGCCGGGGGGCGCGCTCCGGCTGCGCGTCCCCCTAGGCCGCGCTTTCGCGCTGCTGAAGTGCTGCCGGAGTTCGTCGTGTGGTCGGCGGGGCCGACCAGCACCCGGCTTCCACTTCCTCGCTTCCTCCTTGGCGAGCTCCCGGCCGGCGCCCCGGGCGGCCTCTGGCTCCAGGCCGACGGCTGCTGCAGCCGGGCCTCATGGGTCTCACTGGAGGTCTCCGCGGCCGGGAGCCTGTTCCTGGCCCGCGGTTGGCAGACGTTTGCCCGTGCGCGTGGCCTGAGCCGTCGGTGCCCCCTACACTTCAAGTTCGACGACGATGCCACCCTCTACGTGAGGGTGTTTGGGGAAGATGGTCGCCGCGCAGGGTGTTGCCCCGAGGGTAACGACCGCGGCTGGGAACCCAGCTCCGGCGATGATGGAGAGGGCAGCGCTCGCGCGGCCGGCGGCGCTCAGGGTTCCTCAAGCTTCTCCGGTTCTTCTTCAGGCGGCGACTCTTCTAGCGGTGGCCACGGTCAGCCTCCACGCCGTCGTATCTGCTTGGGGGTGGAAACGTGTCCGCCCGCCGTCGCGCCCTGGTGAAGCATGAGAGGGAGTCCGCCTGAGCTCCGGAGGCAGCTCGAGCCTTCCCTGCGGGCCGGTGTGAGGCGAGCTGCACCAGATTTGTTCTTTCTTTTCCTTTTTCCTGCGTAACAAAGACAATAGTGTGGAGCCCCGCGGGGGCGTGTTTGGGTTATTGCTGTTAATCATCGTTTTGCTTTCGTTACCATACCTTCCGGCTACGTGCTCGAGCATGGATAGTTCCCGGCCCCGGCCGTGGGGGGGGGGCGACCGACCCAGGCCCTTTGTTTGTGTCGCGGTGCCCATGGGGCACGGACTGGAGGGGTGCTCCTGTAAGGGGCCCAGGTCGCGAACTCTTTGAATGACTGGGGTAGGAACACTTGCGAGGGCGCTCAGCTACCCCCCTCGCGAGGCCTTGCACAAGAGAAATCAAGGTAGGAGAGCGAAAAGTCGAAGAACCACAAGCCAAAGACGGCAACAACTTCAATAAAACTTCGAATGAGAAGGAACAAGCCAACTGCGGAAAGCAAATGAAAAGCCGCGTCCGGCACCTAATCTAGTCTTCGACGTCTTCTCACCAGCGCGGAGCTAAGTGCTGCCACTGGGCGTGGGAGGGAGCCCCAGGGCCTGAGGCCGGCGCTCCTGAGACTCCGGGGCGTGTACAGCCCCAACTCATTATTACGTGAGAGTGTCACGGGCGGCGAGCTTCACAGGCGTTGGCCTTCTTCACAGGCTCCGGGCCTTTTCCAAAACGCGATAGCTTCACAGGCATTCGCCTTCTTCACAGGCTCTGGGCCTTTTCCAAAACGCGATAGCTTCACAGGCATTCGCCTTCTTCACAGGCTCTGGGCCTTTTCCAAAACGCGATAGCTTCACAGGCATTCGCCTTCTTCACAGGCTCTGGGCCTTTTCCAAAACGCGATAGCTTCACAGGCATTCGCCTTCTTCACAGGCTCTGGGCCTTTTCCAAAACGCGATAGCTTCACAGGCATTCGCCTTCTTCACAGGCTCTGGGCCTTTTCCAAAACGCGATAGCTTCACAGGCATTCGCCTTCTTCACAGGCTCTGGGCCTTTTCCAAAATGCGATAGCTTCACAGGCATTCGCCTTCTTCACAGGCTCTGGGCCTTTTAGGGGTAGAACCTCCGGAGGTGCTGGATGTTCCATGTATTCTGGACTGGCACCCCCTCCTGAGTCTCCAAGCGCGCAGAGCCGGGCCTGGAAACATGAACAACTTTGAACGGGCCCTCCCACATGGGAGAGAGCTTGTGCAGCCCCCTCCCTGGAGAGAACCCGCCTGAGCACGAGGTCTCCTACCTCGAGAGTTCTGGGGTGGATGTTGTGGTAGTGATATCGCCGCAGTGCTTGTTGGTACCTCGCCGCTCGTAGTGCGGGTACTCGGCGACGTTCCTCCCCCAGCACGAGGTCCATCCCCCGCATGGCGTCTTGCTGCGCCTCGTCAAACGCCAGGACCCGCGCGGAGGGACGTCTGACCTCGTGAGGGAGGACCGCTTCGGCTCCGTAGACTAGGAAGAACGGGGTCTCTCCAGTCGGCTTGGTCGCGGTTGTGCGGATGGACCACAACACGGACTGAAGCTCGTCGTACCAACCTCTGCCGCAGGCCTCCAGCTTCTTCTTGAACGTCCTGGTCTTGAGGCCCCTCAGGACCTCCGCGTTGGCTCGCTCGGCCTGGCCGTTGCTTCGGGGGTGCGCCATCGAAGCATAGCATATCTGTGTTCCAAGGTTAGCACAGTATGTTTTGAAGACGTTACTGGTGAACTGCGAACCGTTGTCCGTGATGATGCGATTCGGCACCCCGAACCGGCTCACGATGCCCTTGATGAACTTGACCGCGGAACCCGCGGGAATGGTGCGGACAGCCTCTACTTCAGCCCACTTGTTGAACTTGTCCACGGCGACGTAGAGGTAGCGGTAGCCCCCGGGCGCCCGAGGAAACGGGCCCAAGATGTCCAGCCCCCAGACTGTGAATGGCCACAAAAGGGGTATAGTCTGCAAGCCTCCTGCTGGCTGATGGATCTGCTTGGCGTGGAACTGGCAGGCCTCACAAGCTTTCACTAGTTCGACGGCGTCATTGAGCGCGGTGGGCCAATAAAACCCACTGCGGAACGCCTTGCCGACGAGGGTCCGTGATGATGAATGATGTCCACAGTCTCCGCCGTGTATATCTTCCAGCAGTTCCTTCCCTTGCTCCCTGGAGATGCAGCGCAGGGATACATCATTTGGCCGCTTCCGGTAGAGCTCTCCATCCTTGATGCAGTATGCCGTGGCCTGGCGTGCCACTCGCTCCGCTTCCTCCTCCTTCTCCGGCAGGGTCCCTTGCGTTAGGTAACTCCGGAGCTCCACGATCCAACATCCCTCCTGAGGTTCCATCGTCAGGAGCAGGCGTGCTCCTGAGGCCGGGCCACAGGCCGGAGCCCCTGAGGCAGGTGGCTGGGGGAGCTCCTCCCGGGGCTGAGCCGTGTTCGATAATGACGGCAGGGCTGATGGCTTGAAGAGTCGCTCCTCGAAAACTCCAGGCTCCTGAGGTAACCGCCTGGACGCCCATTTGGCGATGTCGTCGGCCTCCTGATTGGTGCCACGGGGCACATGCTGCAACTCCAACCCCCAGAACTGCTTCTCCATCTTGCGGACTTCCGCTAGGTAGGCTTCCATGTGCTCATCCTTCGGCTCGTACACCTTGTTGGAGAAATTGACAAGGAGCTGCGAATCGCCCTTGATGGTGAGGCGTTTCACCCCCAGGGCAGCCGCGGCCTTCAAGCCCGCTATTAAACCTTGATACTCCGCTATGTTGTTGGAGACCTTTTCACCTTGCTGGAAATAGAGCTGCACGGCGTAATAGAGCTTGTCCTGAGTGGGCGATGCAAGCACCGCCCCAGCCCCTGCGCCATGACTGGAGAACGCCCCATCAAAGTACATGACCCAGCCTTTTGGCGCCTCGCTTCCCGGGGACAGGGATCGATCCTCGTCGGCCTTGAGGCCTGGCGCCTCCGTCCATTCTGCCACAAAATCCGCCAACGCTGCTCCCTTGATGACTCTGGTCGTGCTGAATTCGAGCTAAAACGCTTGCAGATCTATGTTCCACTCAGCGACCCTTCCAGCTGAATTAGGGCTCCTGAGCACTCTCTCCAGGGGGTATGACGAGATGACCTTGATGGGGTGACCCTGAAAATAGTGTCGCAGCTTGCGTGAGGCCATCAATAGTGTGAGGTGGAGTTTCTGAGGCATGGGGTACCGTGCCCTCACATCCCGCAACACCGTGCTGACGAAGTACACTGGGTGCTCGACGAGGTGGAGTGCGTCAGTGCTGGTGGCTCCCTTCGGAGACCGTGGCGCCTCTTGAGGCAATGAGGCCTCCTGAGACTGGCCATCTGGAAGAGGGGCCTCTTCCGCCTCTGGTGCGCCCCTCTGCGGCGGCTGATCCTCCTCAGCCGCGGTGGCGGTTTCTGTAGGCCTTCCTTGTCCCTGTGCTGCCTTGTCCCAGGCTGCTGCCGCATTTTTGATTCGCCGCTCCTCTCCGACTGCCACCAAGGCTGCACTGGCGGAGTAGGGAGTGGCGGCGAGGTAAAGCACCAGGGGCTCTTGAGGGTGCAGAGCCACCATGACCGGTGGGCTGGTCAGGTATCTCTTGAGATCCTGGAACGCCTTGTCGGCCTCTTCAGTCCACTCGAAGGGCCCCTTTTTCTTCATTAGCTGGAAGAAGGGCAGTGCTCGTTCCCCCAACTTAGAGATGAAGCGCCCTAGCGCGGTCACGCGCCCTGTGAGCTTCTGCGTTTCTCTAAGGGTCTTTGGCAGGCTCATGTCTTCCACCACCTTGACCTTCTCCGGGTTAGCCTCGATGCCTCGGTGGGACACGAGGAAACCCAAGAGCTTGCCCGAGGGGACTCCGAACACACACTTCTCTGGGTTGAGCCGTAGGTTCACTGCGTTGAGGCTCGCGAAGGTTTCCTCCAAGTCTTGTATCAAGGTCCTGGCCTCCCGAGACTTTACCACAATGTCATCGACGTAAGCTTCAACATTCTTCCCGAGCTGCGGGCCCAAGGTGATGTGCATCAGCCGCTGGAAGGTCGCCCCTGCGTTACGCAGCCCGAATGGCATGCATGTGTAGCAGTACACCCCACACGGGGTTAGGAAGGCTGTCTTCTCGACGTCTTCTACCGCCATCTTGATCTGGTGATACCCAGAGAAGGCATCCAAGAAGCATAACAGGTCGCATTCCGCAGTGGAATCGACGATCTGGTCGATGCGGGGGAGCGGGAACGGATCTTGCGGGCATGCTTTGTTGAGGTTGGTGAAGTCGACACACATGCGCTCCTTCCCTCCCTTCTTTGGCACAACGACAGGGTTGGCCAACCAATCCGGGTATCGGACCTCGCGAATGACCCCAGCGGCTTCTAATTTGCGGGTCTCTTGGACGATGAAGGCCTGCTTTTCTGTGGACTGCCGCCTGGCCTTCTGCTTCACAGGGCGCACGTTGGGGCACACGTTGAGGTGATGCTCGATTACACTCCTAGGGATCCCTGCCAACTGGTCAGGCTCCCAAGCGAATACCTTCTTGTTTGCACGCAGGAACCCGACCAGGGCCTTCTCCTGCTCGGGTTTGAGGTGGGCGCCTATGGTGAAAGTGGCGTTGGTGGATCCGTCCTCATCGACGGGTATCTGCTTGGTTTCTGCCTTGTCTTGGGTGAACAACTGTTTCTTCTTGGCGGGTGCAGCCCCCTTGGGCCCGGGGGTCTCCAAGTTGGCGGGCTGTGCCGACGCCGCCGTCTTGAAGGCGAGCTTGAGCACCCGCAGCGCGTCCCCGGTGTCCCCGTGCACAGTGAGGACACCGCTACTCCCGGGCATCTTCATGAGGTTGTCCGTCGGGTGCGTCGCGGCCATGAACTGGGCCAGCGCTGGGTAGCCGAGGATGGCGTTGTAGGGGAGGCCGATGGGGGCGATGTCGAAGTCGACCAGCTCCGTGCGGAAGTTGTCGTAGGTGCCGAAGGTTACTGGGAGCCGGATCTGTCCCAAGGAGCTGGACGACTTGCCCCCAACGCCTGAGAAGGGCCGGCTGGGTTGCAGCCGTTCCAGGGGTATGCAGAGGAGGTTGAAGGCCTCGACCGAGAGCATGCTGAGGCCCGCGCCGCCATCAATGAGGGTTCTGGTGACGGCCACCTGGCAGATGGTGGGGGTGCACAGCATGGGGAGCGCACCCGAGCAGGCCGAGTTGGAGGGGTGGTCCTCCGAGCTGAAGGTCAGTCCGGTCTCGGGCGCCGCCTGGTCCAGGGGAGCCCCCTGCCGCGTGGAAGCGGCGCTGACCCGGCGGATGAACGGCTTGACGTGGTGACTTGTAGGCGGCGCCTGCGAGCCGCCCAAGAGGGTCGCGACGACCGGGGGTGTTGGTGCAGCGCGATGGGCGGGGGAGAGGTTGCGGAGCTCCATGGGCGCGTGGAGCGCGCGGGACGAAGAACCAGCTGGGGTGAGCGAGGGAGTTGCGGTGCGGCCGTCTTGCCACACGGACGGATGCTGGGACGATGCTCGCTGCTCGTCCCCCGCCGGGCCAGTGGCGACATTGATGGTAGGTGACAGGGAACGGTGAGGACGCCCACCGACAGGGGCCGTCTGGGCGACGCGGGAAGCGAGCGCGGCCCGGCGCTCGGCGCGGGCCCGACGAGCGTCAGACATGGGCGTGATGGTCGGAGGAGAACGGGGTGGTGGAAGACGAATCCCGGCGCACCCCTACCTGGCGCGCCAAATGTCGGATTTCGGGTTCCGGAAGACCCTTGAGGTTCGAACACTGGGGTGCGCGCGGAGATTTCGCCTCCTACCTACTTGCACCCCTCCGTCTTGCTAGGATCTAAACTATGGAAAGAACAACACAAGAGACGCAGGGTTTATACTGGTTCGGGCCACCGTTGTGGTGTAATACCCTACTCCAGTGTGTGGTATGGTGGATTGCCTCTTGGGCTGATGATGATGAACAATACAAGGAAGAACAGCCTCACGAGGGTCTGTTCTTGGCTGGGGCGATGAACTGCTGGGAGGAGCTCAGTCACCTTTCTCTCTCTCTCTTTCTGATCTTCTCTGTCCTTCCAACCCCCTGGCCAGCCCTCTTTGCTCTATGGGTGGCTGGTCCTATTTATAGAGGCCCTGGTCCTCTTCCCAAATATCGAGCGAGAAGGGAGCCAACAATGGCGGGCTAATTTGAAGGGGGACAGCTAGTATCAGCTATCCTGACAAAAGTAGTCTTCGCCTGCGCAAAGCTCTGGTGATGATGTCGTCTTGGGCTCCACGGTGACCTCCGTCTCGTAGCCCTCCTGGTCTTGGTCTCGTTGCACCGAAATGGCAACTTTTGCCTGATGCCTCGGTACTCCGCGGCTGCGCTTGCCCCCTTTGCACCAAAGAGGAAGGGAGGACACTGCGCGGGCTGGCACCCGCCTGGCACCCCCGGTCGTCATGGCTTGCGTCACGGGCACCTCGTGAGGTACCCCGCCTTGATCTCTCCGCCTCCTCGTGAGCCAGCCTGACGAGGCCGCACCTGAGGAAGCTCCGCGTCGTCCGCCCCGCGAGGGTCTTGGGTTTGTGTTGGTGAAGATGGGCCGCGCTGGGCCCCCCCTTTGAGCCACGCCGCAGGCCGCAGGCAGGCAAGTCTGGGGACCCCCGTTCCCAGAACACCGACAGAGTAAGCCTTCTCCTTTCCAGGCTCCCGATCCTTCTGTTGCTTTTACTGATCCTTGCTCCACAGGCCCCTTCCAGCCGAGCTCGCGGAGACGGCTAAGGTGCCGTCCCCCTTGGCTTCGCCCCCTCCATCGTCCTCAAGCGCTCCGAGCAGCAGAGCTCTTGTGGTGACGGTGATAGGAGAGGCGAACCATCCTGAGGCGCATCGTGGCCCTGCGCACCTCGCGATCCACCTTCGCGGGCCTTCTCGTGGTATAGCCAGCCTGCCGTGGGCTTCTCGCCTGGTCGTGGACTGCGATTGGCTGAGGCGCCTCCTGCGCTCTTCGTCTGGGGACGAGCTGGCTCCAGGCCGGGCTTCTGGCGTGGCGTGCCCGGCCGTCGCGAGGGTGCCAACCCCCAGCCCCCTGCCCGGAGGGGGAGTGCTGATTTGTGGCCCCTGGCACTTGCTCGGGGCAGATGATGGCATGGAAGACGTGCTCGAGCGTGCCCGGGAGCGTCGCGCTCTTCGCCAAGGATTCCTTCGAAGGGCGGCTGACGCGGTGAGCCTGCTTGGTGAGGAGCTTGCTAATGAAGACGCGCGCCTTGAGGCCGAGGGCCTGTGCCGGGGCGCGAGCTGGACAGCGCCATCGCCCTTGCACGCCGTCAGCGCGATCTTGACAACGCAGAGGCCAAGGCGTCGCTGGTGGCCTCTCGGGAGGCCCGATCTTGGGCCGCTGAGGAGGCCCGGGAAGCTGACCGGCGGCGAGAGGCGGCGGAGGAGCGGGCTCGGGAGCTCCTGGCCTGGTGCCACTCACTGGAGGAGCAAGTGGATCTGCGCGAGGCAGCCCTCGCGTCGATGAAGGTGGCCTCTGGCGACTCAGCAGAGCTCCAGAAGCGCGAGGAGGCACTGACGCTGGAAGCCGCTGAATGTACCCGCGAGTACGAGCATCTGGAGACGAGGGAGCGCTTGGTGATGCAGGCGGAGGATGATGTCGCTGCACGGGAAGCCTGTGTCCTGGAGGAGGTCGGACGTCAGGTGGCGATGGCGCGCTTGAACCTCGAGCACGAGTTCGAGGAGGGGCTGGAGTTGATTCGGGCCGAGGCTGAAGGTAGGACTGCTGCCTTGAGGGCCAACCTGGAGGAAGCGACGCGGCGGGCCGATGCTTTCCGGGCCGCCCTTGAGGTGGCGCAAGGGGAGTCAACCACCTCCCAGGCCGAGGTGCTCCTTCTTCGCCAGCGGGTGGAGGAGGCTGAGGTCATTGCACGCCAGAATGCGGACGGGATACGTCAGCGGCGGATCCTGGAGCATGAGCACGGCCCCATGCTCGCCACGCTCCGGGAGAGAGCCAACACAGCCTTGGGCAACATCTGCGAGGCGGTTGTTGGCGAGCCACACGCAGTCAACTATGCCGGCAATCTTCAGTTCTTCACCGACGTGGTGACGCAGCTGGAGGCGCGGTCGGTCAGGGCTGATAGGTTGGTGGAGGAGAGGAGCCGCGCCCTGCTCGGGCGCGCCTTTTCCCGCGTCTTCAGCCATCTCCGGAACATGGATCCCCACTTCGATTTCGACGCCGCCATCGCCCCAGTCCCCCAGGCCGTCCAAGACGACCTGGCGCACTGGGTGGAACACAATGTGGATGCTCTTATCAGGGCCTTCGCTTCAGACAACGACGGCGTGATCGTTGCTGCCGACGAGGGCGGTGTGGTGAACGGCCCTGACGCCGCTGGCGGTGACGCGGACAGCGATGGCGAGTTCAGCGACGCCAGCAATGGCTCGGGTAGTGCTCCTGAGGACGCATTGGGGGATTTATCCGACTAATTGTGCATCGTTCCTGCTTCCTTACCCTGCATGAATAGAACTCAGGTTTTGGCCTGATGGCTGTGAGAGCATTTTGGAGGGGGAGCCCCTCATGTAAAACTTGTGTTCATCGTATTAGTAGACGCTACATTGCCCATGCGCCCGCGCCAAGTGGTTGGCTTAAGCGACGCGCTGGTCGGCTAGTTTACCTTTGTCCCGTGCTGGCCCTGAGGTAGCCTGTGGGAGGCTGTGGTGTCCCAAGCGTTCCCTGATTGAATCCGTAGGATCTGCAGTAAAACACCCTCCTGAGAGGACGCGGCGGCGGCAGCCTGGGCTGCGTGCAAGCTAGGCCTGACCCGGCTCGCGAGGGGCTCACGAGGGGAGGCAGCTGAGGCGAAGTGGTAACCAAAACGCGAGAAATTGCTCGAACGAGACTAAGCACCCCTTCCCTGAACACACGCAAATCTCAAATTCGAATCCAACTTGAACCCAGCGGGGGAAAGCGACAACCAAAGGGAAAAGCAACGAAAGCAGACAAAAGGCCGCGTCCGGCACCTAATCTAGTCTTGGACGTCTTCTCACCAGCGCGGAGCTAAGTGCTGCCACTGGGCATGGGAGGGAGCCCCAGGGCCTGAGGCCGGCACCCCTGAGACTCCGGGGCGTGTACAGCCCCACTCATTATTACGTGAGAGTGTCACGGGGCGGCGAGCTTCACAGGCACTGGGCCTTCTTCACAGGTACCGGCCTTGCTTCATATCGCCAGACGAGGGCCCTGCCTTGTGCCACACTCTAGTGCCATCAACGATGACCGGAAACCAGGACGCCGCCGATGGGGTAGAGTGGTCGCCAGCGGTTCCCCCGACGACCACGGGTCCTCTGCCAGGGGCAGGCCCTGAGGCACCTCCCCAGCAGAGGGCCTACCTCCTGAGAACACCTTGCTTCGAACGCCGCGGTGGTGATGTCAGATCTCGGCCCCTCTCCTGCAGCCCCCTGCGCCCTCCTCCCGAGGGGTAGGAGACTGTGGGAGCGGGGCAGCTACTCGCTGTGGCGACCTGCACCTCATGTGATCCATGATTAGCGTATGCCTGCTCCTGAGGAATTAGCGGTACCCGATAATCGTTGCCTCCAGTGTGTCTAGTGGGACCGTTCCGGGACTCATAGAAGGGCTCAGCTTCTGGCGCCTCGTCCCCCCAGCTTGGGCTGAGGAGCGAGCCTTCTTCGCCCTCGTGAGGGTGTCCTTGGTCCATCATGAGGGGCACGTATTCTTCTGGCGCCGTCATCCCGAAGGCCATGCCGTAGTGCTCCGCGTGCCACGCAACTCTGCTTGATGCGCCCACCGTGGGGTGGTAGCATGGCTGTCCACTGGGGCCGTGGGTCGCGTCGAGTCCTTCTTCGCGGACCGGGAGCGGGGGCAGCGCCGCCGCCGGTCCGGTGCCGATAGCTTCGCTGGCGTTGGAGCAGCCTTGGAGCCTGCGGGCGCGCGTGGAGCCCCCGCGTGGGCCGCCCTGGGCTTGAGATGAGAGCTGGGTGCAAAAGGGGTGAGCCCTCGAGGCGGCGAAGCCCAGGAGCTCTGCCACCCGCTCTAGCAGCACGTCGTGGCCGCCCTCTAGTAGCCTGCACTGCAGCAGCTCTCGGGCCACCGTGAGCGCGGCCCTCGAGTTCGCCTGCTCCCGGCGGGTGTATGGTGTCGTGGTTGCGGCGTGATTGGAGGCCCTTGCTGTCGACCGCGCCTGCCGCGGTGTGAGAGCTGTCGAAGCCTGTCCGCGTCGCCCGCGGCCCGCAGCGCCCTGCGGACCGTGAGCTGCCTAGGGCACGGGGTCGCCCGAGGCGAGAAGCTCTGCGCGGGCGGGCCACACCGCCCATGGATCTGGGTTGCCTGCCTGGTCGCCGGACATGGTGATGACGACGCGAGGGGGCACGAAACGGTAGAAGGTGGATTCCGGCGCACCACTACCTGGCACGCCAAATGTCAGATTTCGGGTTCCGGCAGACCCTTGAGGTTCAAACACTGGGGTGCACGCGGAGATTTTGCCTTCTACCTACCTGCACCCCTCCGCCTCGCTAAGATCTAGGCTATGGAAAGAACAGCACAAGAGACACATGGTTTATACTGGTTCGGGCCACCGTTGTGGTGTAATACCCTACTCCAGTGTGTGGTGTGGTGGATTGCCTCTTGGGCTGATGATGATGAGCAATACAAGGAAGAACAGCCTCGCGAGGGTCTGTTCTTGGCTGGGGCGATGAACTACTGGGAGGAGTTCAATCACCCTTCTCTCTCTCTCTCTTCTCGATTCTCCCTCTGATTCGATCTTCTCTTTCTTTACCCGGTGGGTGGCTGGTCCTATTTATAGGCAAAGGCCCTGGGCCTCTTCCCAAATATTGAGCGGGAAGGGCGCCAACAATTGGCCATTTTGAAGGGAAACATCTGGTACACTTATCCTGACTAAAGTTGGTCCTCGCCTGCCAAAGACTCTGGTGGTGACGCTGGCTTGGGCTCCACAATGACTTCCTCCCTGCCGTTGGACTGGTCTTGGTCTCGTTGCACCGAAATGGGTGCCTTTGCCTGATGCTCTCGCCCGCGCTTGCTCCCTTTGCACCAAAGAGGAAAGGAGGACACTGCACGGCTGGTCTAGGAGGGGGCGCGCCAAGGGGAGTCCTACTCCCACCGGGAGTAGGACTCCCTCCTTCCTTGTTGGAGTAGGAGAAGGGGAAAGAGGGGGAGAGGAAGAAGGAAAAGGGGGCTGCGCCCCTTGTCCAATTCGGACCAGAGGGGGGGCGCAGGCCTCCTTCCTTTTGGCCTCTCTCCTCTATTCCCGTATGGCCCAATAAGGCCCATATACTCCCTGGCGAATTCCCGTAACTCTCCGGTACTCCGAAAAATACTCGAATCACTCGGAACCTTTCCGATGTCTGAATATAGTCGTCCAATATATCGATCTTTACGTCTCGACCATTTCGAGACTCCTCGTCATGTCCCCGATCTCATCCGGGACTCCGAACTCCTTCGGTACATCAAAACTCATAAACTCACAATATAACTGTCATCGAAACCTTAAGCGTGCGGACCCTACGGGTTCGAGAACAATGTAGACATGACCGAGACACGTCTCCGGTCAATAACCAATAGCGGAACCTGGATGCTCATATTGGCTCCCACATATTCTACGAAGATCTTTATCGGTCAGACCGCATAACAACATACGTTGTTCCCTTTGTCATCGGTATGTTACTTGCCCGAGATTCGATCGTCGGTATCTCAATACCTAGTTCAATCTCGCTACCGGCAAGTCTCTTTACTCGTTTCGTAATACATCATCTCGCAACTAACTCATTAGTTGCAATGCTTGCAAGGTTTATGTGATGTGCATTACCGAGAGGGCCCAGAGATACCTCTCCGACAATCGGAGTGACAAATCCTAATCTCGAAATACGCCAACCCGACATGTACCTTTGAAGACACCTGTAGAGCACCTTTATAATCACCCAGTTACGTTGTGACATTTGGTAGCACACAAAGTGTTTCTCCGGCAAACGGGAGTTGCATAATCTCATAGTCATAGGAACATGTATAAGTCATGAAGAAAGCAATAGCAACATACTAAACGATTAGGTGCTAAGCTAACGGAATGGGTCATGTCAATCACATCATTCTCCTAATGATGTGATCCCGTTAATCAAATGATAACTCATGTCTACGGCTAGGAAACATAACCATCTTTGATCAACAGGCTAGTCAAGTAGAGGCATACTAGTGACACTCTCTTTGTCTATGTATTCACACATGTATTATGTTTCTAGTTAATACAATTCTAGCATGAATAATAAACATTTATCATGATATAAGGAAATAAATAATAACTTTATTATTGCCTCTAGGGCATATTTCCTTCAGTCTCCCACTTGCACTAGAGTCAATAATCTAGATCACATCACCATGTGATTAACATCGATAGTTCACATCATCATGTGATTAACACCCATAGTTCACATCGCCATGTGACCAACACCCAAAGGGTTTGCTAGATTCAGTAATCTAGTTCACATTGCTATGTGATTAATACCCAAAGAGTACTAAGGTGTGATCATGTTTTGCTTGTGAGATAATTTTAGTCAATGGGTCTGCCACATTCAAATCCATATGTATTTTGCAAATTTCTATGTCAACAATACTCTGCTCGGAGCTACTCTAGCTAATTGCTCCCACTTTCAATATGTATCTAGATTGAGACTTAGAGTCATCTAGATTAGTGTCAAAACTTGCATCGACGTAACCCTTTACGACGAACCTTTTTGTCACCTCCATAATCGAGAAACATATCCTTATTCCACTAAGGATAATTTTGACCGTTGTCCAGTGATCTACTCCTAGATCACTATTGTACTCCCTTGCTAAAATCTGTGTAGGGTATACAATAGATCTGGTACACAGCATGGCATACTTTATAGAACCTATGGCCAAGGCATAGGGAATGACTTTCATTCTCTTTCTATCTTCTGTCATGGTCGGGTTTTGAGTCTTACTCAATTTCACACCTTGTAACACAGGCAAGAACTCTTTCTTTGACTGTTCCATTTTGAACTACTTCAAAATCTTGTCAAGGTATGTACTCATTGAAAAAACTTATCAAGCGTCTTGATCTATCTCTATAGATCTTGATACTCAATATGTAAGCAGCTTCACCGAGGTCTTTCTTTGAAAAACTCCTTTCAAACACTCCTTTATGCTTTGCAGAATAATTCTACATTATTTCCGATCAACATTATGTCATTCACATATACTTATCATAAATGATGTAGTGCTCCCACTCACTTTCTAGTAAATACAGGCTTTACCGCAAGTCTGTATAAAACTATATGCTTTGATCAACTTATCAAAGCGTATATTCCGACTCCGAGATGCTTGCACCATTCCATAGATGGATCGCTGGAGCTTGCATATTTTGTTAGCACCTTTAGGATTGACAAAACCTTCTGGTTGCATCATATACAACTCTTCTTCAATAAATCCATTAAGGAATGCAGTTTTGTTTATCCATTTGCCAGATTTCATAAAATGCGGCAATTGCTAACATGATTCGGACAAACTTAAGCATAGATACGAGTGAGAAACTCTCATCGTAGTCAACACTTTGAACTTTGTCAAAAACCTTTTTCGACAAGTCTAGCTTTGTAGATAGTAACACTACTATCAACATCCGTCTTCCTCTTGAAGATCCATTTATTGCCGATCATCAGGCAAATCCATCAAAGTCCATACTTTCTTCTCATACATGGATCATATCTCAGATTTTATGGCCGCAAACCATTTTGCAGAATCTGGGCTCATCATTGCTTCCTCATAGTTCGCAAGTTTGTCATGGTCTAGTGACATGACTTCCAGAACAGGATTACCGTACCACTTTGGTGCGGATCTCACTCTGGTTTACCTACGAGATTCGGTAGTAACTTGATCTGAAGTTTCATGATCAATATCATTAGCTTCCTCACTAATTGGTGTAGGTGTCACAGAAACAGATTTCTGTGATGAACTACTTTCCAATAAGGGAGCAGGTACAGTTACCTTATCAAGTTCTACTTTCCTCCCATTCACTTCTTTCGAGAGAAACTCCTTCTCTAGAAAGTATCCATTCTCAACAACGAATGTCTTTCCTATGGATCTGTGATAGAAGGTGTACCCTACTGTCTCCTTTGGGTATCCTATGAAGACACATGTCTCTGATTTGGGTTTGAGCTTATCATGATGAAACTTTTTCTTATAAGCATCGCAACCCCAAACTTTAAGAAACGACAACTTTGGTTTCTTGCCAAACCATAGTTCATATTGTGTCGTCTCAACGGACTTAGATGGTGCCCCTATTTTTTAACGTGAATGCGGCTGTCTCTAATGCATGATCCCAAAACGATATTGGTAAATCGGTAAGAAACATCATCGATTGTACTATATCCAATAAAGTACGGTTATGACGTTCGGACACACCATTATGCTGTGGTGTTCCAGGTGGCATGAATTTGTGAAACTATTCCACATTGTTTTAATTGAAGACCAAACTCGTAACTCAAATATTTGTCTCCGCGATCAGATCGTAGAAACCTTATTTTCTTGTCACGATGATTTTCCACTTCACTCTGAAATTCTTTGAACTTTTCAAATGTTTCAGACTTATGTTTCATCAAGTAGATATACCCATATCTGCTCAAATCATCTGTGAAGGTCAGAAAATAATGATACCCTCCCCGAGCCTTAAAACTCATTGGATCGCATACATCAGTATGTATTTATTTCCAATAAGTCAGTTGCTCGCTCCATTGTTCCGGAGAACAGCGTTTTAGTCATCTTGCCCATGAGGCATGGTTCGCAAGCGTCAAGTGATTCATAATCAAGTGATTCCAAAAACCCATCAGCATGGAGTTTCTTCATGCGCTTTACACCAATATGACCTAAACGGCAGTGCCACAAATAAGTTGCACTATCATTATTAACTTTGCATCTTTTGGTTTCAATATTATGATTATGTGTATCACTACGATCGAGATCCAACGAACTATTTTCATTGGGTGTGTAACCATATAAGGTTTTATTCATGTAAACAGAACAACAATTTATTCTCTTACTTAAATGAATAACCGTATTACAATAAACATGATCAAATCATATTCATGCTCAACGCAAACACCAAATAACACTTATTCAGGTTCAACACTAATCCCGAAAGTATAGGGAGTGTGCGATGATGATCATATCAATCTTGGAACCACTTCCAACACACATCGTCACTTCACCCTTAACTAATCTCCGTTTATTCTGCAACTCCCGTTTCGAGTTACTAATCTTAGCAACTGAACTAGTATCAAATACTGAGGGGTTGCTATAAACACTAGTAAAGTACACATCAATAACATGTATATGTTCACTTTGCCATCCTTCTTATCTGCCAATCACTTGGGGTAGTTCCGCTTCCAGTGACCAATCCCTTTGCAGTAGAAACACTTAGTCTCAGGCTTAGGACCAGACTTGGGCTTCTTCACTTGAGCAGCAACTTGCTTGCTATTCTTCTTGAAGTTCCCCTTCTTCCCTCTGCCCTTTTCTTGAAACTAGTGGTCTTGTCTACCATCAACACTTGATGTTTTTCTCGATTTCTACCTTCGTCAATTTCTGCATTACGAAGAGCTTGGGAATCATTTCCGTTATCCCTTGCATATCATAGTTCATCACGAAGTTCTACTAACTTGGTGATGGTGACTAAAGAATTCTGTCAATCACTATCTTATCTGGAAGATTAACTCCCACTTGATTCAAGCGATTGTAGTACTCAGACAATCTGAGCACATGCTCACTAGTTGAGCGATTCTCCTCCATCTTTTGGCTATAGAACTTGTTGGAGACTTCATATCTCTCAACTCGGGTATTTGCTTGAAATATTAACTTCAACTCCTGGAACATCTCATATGCTCCATGACGTTCAAAACGTCTTTGAAGTCCCGATTCTAAGCCATTAAGCATGGTGCACTAAACTATCAAGTAGTCATCATATTGAGCTAGCCAAACGTTCATAACGTCTGCATCTGCTCCTGCAATAGGTCCGTCACCTAGCGGTGCATCAAGGACATAATTCTTCTGTTCAGCAATGAGGATAAACCTCAGATCACGGATCCAATCCGCATCATTGCTACTAACATCTTTCAACACAATTTTCTCTAGGAACATATCAAAATAAACACAGGGAAGCAACAACGCGAGCTATTGATCTACAACATAATTTGCAAAATACTACCAGGACTAAGTTCATGATAAATTTAAGTTCAATTAATCATATTACTTAAGAACTCCCACTTAGATAGACATCCCTCTAATCCTCTAAGTGATTACGTCATCCAAATCAACTAAACCATGTCCGATCATCACATGAGATGGAGTAGCTTCATTGGTGAACATCACTATGTTGATCATCTCTACTATATGATTCACGCTCGACCTTTCGGTCCTCGTGTTCCGAGGCCATATCTGTATATGCTTGGCTCGTTAAGTATAACCTGAGTATTCCGCGTGTGCAACTGTTTTGCACCCGTTGTATTTAAACATAGAGCCTATCACACCCGATCATCACGTGGTGTCTCAGCACGAAGAACTTTTGCAATGGTTCATACTCAGGGATAACACTTCTTGATAATTAGTGAGAGATCATCTTATAATGCTACCTTCAATCAAAGCAAGATAAGATGCATAAAAGATAAACATCACATGCAATCAATATAAGTGATATGATATGGCCATCATCATCTTGTGCTTGTGATCTCCATCTTCGAAGCACCGTCATGATCACCATCGTCACCGGCGCGACACCTTGATCTCCATCGTAGCATCGTTGTCGTCTCGCCAATCTTATGCTTCCACGACTATCACTACCGCTTAGTGATAAAGTAAAGCATTACAGCGTGATTGCATTGCATACAATAAAGCGACAACCATATGGCTCCTGCCAGTTGCCGATAACTCGGTTACAAGACATGATCATCTCATACAATAAAATTTAGCATCATGTCTTGACCATATCACATCACAACATGCCCTGCAAAAACAAGTTAGACGTCCTCTACTTTGTTGTTGCAAGTTTTACGTGGCTGCTACGGGCTTAAGCAAGAACCAATCTTACCTACGCGTCAAAACCACAACGATAGTTTGTCAAATTGGTGTTGTTTTAACCTTCGCAAGGACCGGGCGTAGCCACACTCGGTTCAACTAAAGTTGGAGAAACTGTCACCCGCTAGCCACCTTTGTGCAAAGCACGTCGGGAGAACCGGTCTCGCGTAAGCATACGCGTAATGTCGGTCCGGGCCGCTTCGTCCAACAATACCGCCGAACCAAAGTATGACATGCTGGTAAGCAGTATGACTTATATCGCCCACAACTCACTTGTGTTCTACTCGTGCATATAACATCAACACATAAAACCTAGGCTCGGATGCCACTGTTGGGGAACGTAGTAATTTCAAAAAAAATCCTACGCACACGCAAGATCACGGTGATGCATAGAAACGAGAGGGGAGAGTGTGATCTACGTACCCTTGTAGACCGACAGCGGAAGCGTTAGCACAACGCGGTTGATGTAGTCGTACGTCTTCACGGCCCGACCGATCAAGCACCGAAACTACGGCACCTCCGAGTTTTAGCACACGTTCAGCTCGATGACGATCCCCGGACTCCGATCCAGCAAAGTGTCGGGGAAGAGTTCCGTCAGCACGATGGCGTGGTGATGATCTTGATGTTCTACCATCGCAGGGCTTCGCCTAAGCACCGCTACAATATGACCGAGGTGGAATATGGTGGAGGGGGGCACCGCACACAGCTAAGGAATGATCACGAAGATCAACTTGTGTGTCATGGGGTGCCCCCCTGCCCCCGTATATAAAGGAGCAAGGGGGAGGGGGCGGCCGGTCTAGGAGGGGGCGCGCCAAGGGGAGTCCTACTCCCACCGGAGGGCTCAGAGATATGTCTCCGGCAATCAGAGTGACAAATCCTAATCTCGAAATACGCCAACCCAACATGTACCTTTGGAGACACCTGTAGAGCACCTTTATAATCACCCAGTTATGTTGTGACGTTTGGTAGCACACAAAGTGTTCCTCAGGCAAACGGGAGTTGCATAATCTCATAGTCATAGGAACATGTATAAGTCATGAAGAAAGCAATAGCAACATACTAAACGATCAGGTGCTAAGCTAACGGAATGGGTCATGTCAATCACATCATTCTCCTAATGATGTGATCCCGTTAATCAAATGACAACTCATGTCGACGGCTAGGAAACATAACCATCTTTGATCAACAGGCTAGTCAAGTAGAGGCATACTAGTGACACTCTGTTTGTCTATGTATTCACACATGTATTATGTTTCCAGTTAATACAATTCTAGCATGAATAATACACATTTATCATGATATAACGAAATAAATAATAACTTTATTATTGCCTCTAGGGCATATTTCCTTCATGGGCATCCACTGCCGCGTTTTCCCCGGCTCCACGTCGTCCCCTTCCTAGGCCTCGCCGTCGTCCACCGCCCTGATGCTCTCGGCGCGGCGTGGTCAACGTGGTCAAGGAACGGCTTCCATCAGACGTGGACTATACGTGGAGAGGCTAACAGCTGGGTCCACGGCCGCAGCAAGGAAGTGCCTCCTTATTATGTGCAAAATAATTATTCTTCCACCTGACAGCGGGACCCACCGGACGGGCCACCGTATTTCGTGAAAAAAACATTTCCCCCTGACTGCTGGGACCCACCAGCTACATCTTTGCACGCAAGGAAGTGCGTCCGGGCAAAAAAACGATTCGCCCCCTGACTGCTGGGACCCACCAGCTACATCTTCACAGCCAAGGAAGTGCCTGACAGTCGGGACCCACCTGGTCGAAGCGTACATAGCGTTGTCATTCTGGTCGCAAACGTGTACGTACATACTGGTCGATGTAGAGGCGTGCACGTGTCGTAGTAGAGGCGCGCACGTAGCATTTACACATACATACAGCGGCCAGGGTGCAAGAAATAAAATACGGCCATGTATGTGTACATACAGGCGGGGTCTTGAACGCCTACTCGTGCATACGTACGGCCAGGGCTCGTGTACATGGCTCGGTCGGAACGGAGAAACAGCGTCATCGTCATGTTCATGGGGAGGCAACGGAATGCGTCGTGTTCATCGGGAGGGCTTGGACGGAACAGGCGATGGAAACGAGGCCTGGCGTACCACGGAACGGAGGAAACGGCCTTGTGTTCGACCGGCCACGTTCGAAACGGGATCCTGTTCATCGGGAGGGGTCTGGCGTACCGCAAAACGGAGGAAACGGACCTCCTACGGTCGAAACGGGGGTCCTGTTGATCGGGAGGGGTGTGGCGTACCGCAAAACGGAGGAAATGGACTTGTGTTGGAGTCTTACGGTCGAAACGGGGGTCCTGTTCATCGGGAGGGGTGTGGCGTACCGCAAAACGGGACTCCACGGGATACTGTTCATCTCCACCGCCGACCTCCTCCAGCCTCCACGGGCTCCTCTTCATCCAGCCTCCACCGCGCGCTACTCCACCGGCTACTGTTCAACCACCCCTCCACCGTCTACTGTTCATCCAGCCCTCCACACCATGGGGTCCTGTTCAACCACCCCTCCACGGGCACCCCTCCACCGTCTACTGTTCATCCAGCCCTCCACACCACGGGGTCTTGTTCAACCACCCCTCCACTGTCTACTGTTCATCCAGCCCTCCACACCACAGGGTCCTGTTCATCCACCCCTCCACGGGCACCCTTCCACCGTCTACTGTTCATCCAGCCCTCCACCACACCATGGGGTCCTGTTCATCCAGAGGCAACGCCACCGCTCACTGTTCATCCAACCCCCCCCCCCACAACGCTCATTGTTCATCCCATCGATCGGCTTCAGTTAGCAGCAGTAGCGAAGGAATCGCTCGATTGGGTTCAGTTAACAGCCATCGATCGATCGCTCGAGTTCAGTTAGAACCCAATGCCTCGCTCGGGTTCAGTTAGAGCCAACGCCTCGCACACACGCGCGTACGTGTACGAGAGAAACGCGCATCGCTCGACCCCCGACCTCCCATCGTAACCGGGAACTCCCCGAAATTTTCCTCCCCCTCGCTTCTACCACGGTTTTTTCCGTCATGGGCGGCCCAAAGAATGTCATGCAGCTGCTTCTCCGGCCCGCCCAGGACGAAAAGCCCATTTTCTGTCATGATTTTTTGTCATAGAAGTAGGAGCCCACCACATCTATGATGATACCGGGTTTTGTCACAATTATCGTCATAGAAGTGTCATATGTATGACAGAAAAAAAATTCGTTTGGCCCAAAATGTCACGGATGTGTCTTTTTTTTGTAGTGGAGGTCTACGCAAAAGTCAACATACCAAGTACCCATCACATACCCTTATCTCCCGCATTACATTATTTGCCATTTGCGTCTCATTTTCCTCTCCCCCACTTCACCCTTGCCATTTTATTCGCCCTCTCTCTATATATCCTCCCTCTCTTTCTCTATTTGCCTCTTTTTGCTCGCTTGCTTTTTGTTTGCTTGTGTGTTAGTTTGCTTACTTGTCACGATGGCTCAAGATAATACTAAATTGTGTGACTTCACCAATACCAACAACAATGATTTTATTAGCACTCCGATTTCTCCTCTTACCGATGCTGAATCTTGTGAAATTAATACTGCTTTGCTGAATCTTGTCATGAAAGATCCGTTTTCCGGCCTTCCTAGTGAAGATGCCGCTACCCATCTAAATAGCTTCATTGATTTGTGTGATATGCAAAAGAAGAAAGATGTGGATAATGATATTGTTAAATTGAAGCTATTTCCTTTTTCGCTTAAAGATCGTACTAAAGCTTGGTTTTCGTCTTTGCCTAAAAATAGTATTGATTCATGGAACAAGTGCAAAGATGCTTTTATCTCTAAGTATTTTCCTCCCGCTAAGATCATCTCTCTTAGAAACGATATTATGAATTTTAAGCAACTTGATCATGAACATGTTGCACAAGCTTGGGAGAGAATGAAACTAATGATATGTAATTTCCCTACTCATGGTTTAAATTTGTGGATGATTATACAATTTTTTTATGCCAGATTGAATTTTGCTTCTAGAAATCTTTTAGATTCGGCCGCGGGAGGCACTTTTATGGAGATCACTTTAGGAGAATCTACTACACTTCTAGATAATATTATGGTTAATTATTCTCAATGGCATACTGAAAGATCTACTAAGAAAAGGTGCATGTGATAGAAGAAATTAATGTTTTGAGTGGAAAGATGGATGAACTTATGAAATTATTTGCTAATAAGAGTGTTTCTTCTGATCCTAATGATATTCCCTTGTCTACTTTGATTGAGAATAATAATGAATCTATGGATGTGAATTTTGTTGGTAGGAACAATTTTGGTAACAACGCGTATAGAGGAAATTTCAACCCTAGGCCTTATCCTAGTAATCCCTCTAATAATTATGGTAATTCCTACAACAATTCTTATGGAAATTATAATAAGATGCCCTCTTATTTTGAATCTAATATTAAAGAATTTATTACTTTGCAAAAGAATTTTAATGCTTTGATTGAAGAAAAATTGCTTAAGATTGATGATTTGGCTAGGAACGTTGATAGAATTGCTCTTGATGTTGATTCTTTGAAACTTAGATCTATTCCACCTAAGCATGATATTAATGAGTCTCTCAAAGCCATGAGAATTTCCATTGATGAGTGCAAAGAAAGAACCGCTAGGATGCGTGCTAAGAAAGATGCCTTTATAAGAGCGTGTTCTTCTAGTTCCTATGAAAATAAAGATGAAGATATAAAAGTTATTGATGTGTCCCCTATTAAATCTTTGTTTTGCAATATGAATCTTGATAATGATGGGACTTAATATGATCCACCTTTACCTAGAAGGCGTTCCAAGAATTCGGAATTTGTTGATCTTGATGCTAAAATTGATAAAAGTGGGATTGAAGAAATTAAAACCCTAGATGTTGTTGAACCCACTATTATGGATTTCAAGGAATTTAACTATGAAAATTGCTCTTTGATTGATTGTATTTCCTTGTTACAATATGTGCTAAATTCTCCTCATGCTTATAGTCAAAATAAAGCGTTTACTAAACATATCGTTGATGCCTTGATGCAATCTTATGAAGAAAACTTGAATTGGAAGTTTCTATCCCTAGAAAACTTTATGATGAGAACCAACTATTAAAATTAAAATTAAAGATCATGAATGCTATGCTTTATGTGATTTGGGTGCTAGTGTTTCCACGATTCCAAAGACCTTGTGTGATTTGTTAGGTTTTCGTGATTTTGATGATTGCTCTCTAAACTTGCACCTTGCGGATTCCACTATTAAGAAACCTATGGGAAGAATTAATGATGTTCTTATCGTTGCAAATAGGAATTATGTGCCTGTAGATTTTATTGTTCTTGACATAGATTGCAATCCTTCATGTGCTATTATTCTTGATAGACCTTTCCTTAGAACGATTGGTGCAATTATTGATATGAAGGAAGGAAATATTAGATTCCAATTTCCGTTAAGGAAAGGCATGGAACACTTTCCTAGAAAGAAAATTAAATTACCTTATGAATCTACTATGACAGTCACTTATGGATTGCCTACCGAAGATGGCAATACCTAGATCTATCCTTGCTTTTTATGCCTAGCTAGGGGCGTTAAACGATAGCGCTTGTTGTGAGGCAACCCAATTTTATTTTTATACCTTGCTTTTTGCTCCCATTTAGTAATAAATAATTTATCTAGCCTCTGTTTAGGTTGTGTTTTTTGTGTTTAATTAGTGTTTGTGCCAAGTAGAACCGTTGGGAAGACTTGGGGAAAGTCTTGTTACACTTGCTGTAAAAAACAGAAATTTTAGCGCTCACGAGAACTGCTGTCATTTTTATTTGGAAAGTGCTATTTAGTTAATTATTTTTTAAGATGATTAATAGATAAATACCTCACGTCCAGCAACTTATTTTATAATTTTTAGGGTTCCAGATCTTGCGCTAGATACAGATTACTACAGACTGTTCTGTTTTTGACAGATTCTGTTTTTCGTGTGTTGTTTGCTTATTTTGATGAATCTATGGCTAGTAAAATAGTTTATAAACCATAGAGAAGTTGGAATACAGTATGTATAACACCAATATAAATAAAGAATGAGTTAATTACAGTACCTTGAAGTGGTCTTTTGTTTTATTTTGCTAATGGAGCTCACGAGATTCTCTACTTTAAGTTTTGTGTTGTGAAGTTTTCAAGTTTTGGGTAAATATTTGATGGATTATGGAACAAGGAGTGGCAATAGCCCAAGCTTGTGGATGCCCATGGCACCCCCAAGATAATCTAAGGACACCTAAAAGCCAAAGCTTGGGGATGCCCCGGAAGGCATCCCCTCTTTCGTCTACTTCTATCGGTAACTTTACTTGGAGCTATATTTTTATTCACCACATGATATGTGTTTTGCTTGGAGCGTCTTGTATGATTTGAGTCTTTATTTGTTAGTTTACCACAATAATCCTTGCTGTACACACCTTTTGAGAGAGCCATACATGATTTGGAATTTGTTAGAATACTCTATGTGCTTCGCTTATATCTTTTGAGTTATGCAGTTTTGCTCTAGTACTTCACTTATATCTTTTAGAGCACGGTGGTGGATTTGTTTTATAGAAACTATTGATCTCTCATGCTTCACTTAGATTATTTTGAGAGTCTTAAATAGCATGGTAATTTGCTTAAAATCCTAATATGCTTGGTATAAAAGATTAATAATAAAACTTTCTTATGAGTGTGTTTAATACTATGAGAAGTTTGATACTTGATAATTGTTTTGAGATATAAAGATGGTGATATTAAAGTTGTGCTAGTTGAGTAGTTGTGAATTTGAGAAATACTTGTGTTAAGGTTTGTGATTCCCATAGCATGCACGTATGGTGAACCGTTATGTGATGAAGTCGGAGCATGATTTATTTTTTTATTGTCTTCCTTATGAGTGGCGGTCGGGGACGAGCGATGGTCTTTTCCTACCAATCTATCCCCCTAGGAGCATGCGCATAATACTTTGCTTTGATAACTTGTAGATTTTTGCAATAAGTATATGAGTTCTTTATGACTAATGTTGAGTCCGTGGATTATACGCACTCTCACCCTTCCACCTTTGCTAGCCTCTCTAATACCGCGCACCTTTCGCCGGTATCATACACCCACCTTATACCTTCCTCAAAACAGCCACCATACCGACCTATTGTGGCATTTCCATAGCCATTCCGAGATATATTTCCATGCAACTTTCCACCGTTCTGTTTATCATGACACACTCCATCATTGTCATATTGCTTAGCATGATCATGTAGTTGACATCGTATTTGTGGCAAAGCCACCATTCATAATTCTTTCATACGTGTCACTCATGCATCATTGCATATTCTGGTACACCGCCGGAGGCATTCATATAGAGTCATATTTTGTTCTAAGTATCGAGTTGTAATTGTTGAGTTGTAAGAAAAATAAAAGTGTGATGATCATTAAGGGAGTCCTGGATTAGGGGGTGTCCGGATGGCCGGACTATAACCTTTGTCCGGACTCTTGGACTATGAAGATACAAGATTGAAGACTTCGTCCTGTGTCCGGATGGGACTTTCCTTGGCGTGGAAGGTAAGCTTGGCAATACGGATATGTAGATCTCCTCCCATTGTAACCGACTCTGTGTAACCCTAGCCCTCTCCGATGTCTATATAAACTGGAGGGTTTTAGTCCATAGGACGAACAACAATCATACCATAGGCTAGCTTCTAGGGTTTAGCCTCTTTGATCTCGTGGTAGATCTACTCTTGTACTACCCATATCATCAATATTAATCAAGCAGGAGTAGGGTTTTACCTCCATCGAGAGGGCCCGAACCTAGGTAAAAACATTGTGTCCCTTGTCTCCTGTTACCATCCGCCTAGACGCATAGTTCGGGACCCCCTACCCGAGATCCGCCGGTTTTGACACCGACATTGGTGCTTTCATTGAGAGTTCCGCTGTGACGTCACCATTAGGAAGGATGCCTCATCCCGTCTTTAAAGACGGCACTGTTGCTAAGGGAGCTTTGGCTGTCGGCCAAACTCTCCGGCTAGGTGGTTTTCTTATGACCGCCTGTTCGGCCGCTGCGCCAACGATGACTTCTCGGGTCATCAAAAGCAATCTTCACGTCAACTCGGAACTCGCCGAGTAGTTAGATCCAATGGAGCTTTCTTCCCTAAACGAGCTCTTGGATCGCATCGCCGCCCTGGGAGTCGCTACAGACTATGATCAGATTGGGCCTAAACCCGATCTGAGAGAGATCAACTCTCCCCAGGTCACCCATCACGTTGCAGTGGTGGAGGAACAATGCGGCGACCCTTCATCTATCTTAAGGACTAGCTATGTCCGGATTCCCGATCCCTCCAAGCCGGATACCCGCGGAGGGGAGGACGTCACTCAAGACCTGAACCTAGAGTCAGGTAGCGGGCTAGATTCAGTGGAAAACATCCAAGAATCAAAACATCCAAGTTCGGAAACTCCTTGGCCCCTGAGTCTCAGATTGGGTGAGGTTTCGGATTCAATTCCACCCACCCACCCAAACATAAGCGATCTATCCCAAATTAGGCAAGAGCCTGAAGAAACAGTACACCATTACTGGGCCAGATTCCTCCTGGTCATGAACAGGATAAAGGACTGCCGCGAGGAAGGCGCAATTTCATTCTTATGAAATAATTGCACGGACAAGGGAATCCTCAACGCCATAAGTCGCCGTGAAATTGCACGCTTTGCTGACTTGGCGTCCATAGTACAAAAGTACTGTGCAATGGAAAGCACCTGGTAAACCGAAATAAAATTTTGGGACAATCCGGCCCTGAATACAGACCCAGTCCGAAATAAAAGGGTGCATTATCGCCAGACACCCGGGTTAAACACCAAAAAGCAAAAAAAACCTACAAGGCATGGAACCGTACTGGAGGGATGGCTCAATGGACCCTATAAAATTCACAATGCAGAGGGCGCCACACCAACTCATAGCCTTAGAGCATGTTGGATACTCCGGCAGGTGGCCAAAAGTGGCGAAGATCTTCTAACCAAGAAGCCACAGAGCACCAGCCCAGGGATACCAGTACGGTATTAACAGTATTCGAGACTTTCGCATCAAATAATATGCGAAAACGAACACTCCGCAGCCTTGCCGAAGTCTACCATGTGGCAACAATAAACCCATGGAGTGACATGGCTATTACTTTTAATGCCAGTGACGAACCTAAATTCCGAACAGCCCGAGCACCAGCCGCATTGGTCCTCAGTCCAATAGTGGACGGCTTTCGACTCACCAAGGTACTCATGGACGGTGGCAGCGGATTGAACCTCATTTATGAGGAAACCCTTCGAAAAATGGAAATAGACTGGAACCACATTGAGCGAAGCAGCACAACCTTTAGAGGAATAATCCCCAGTCGGGAAGCGCGCTGTATAGGAAAAATCACACTAGATGTGGCGTTCGGCACGCCGGATAATTACAGGTCCAAAGAGGTCACGTTCCAAGTGGCCCCGTTCAGTAGCGGATACCACGCTCTATTAGGGCGGGAGGCGTTTACAATCTTCCAAGCCATACCCCATTACGGGTACATGAAGCTCAAAATGCCCGGGGCCAACGGAATCATCACTCTTGCTAGTGACCTGGACATAGCACTCTGCACCAAAAATAAGACAGCCGCACTGGCCCTCGAGGCACTATCCGAAGCCCTAGCGGCCGAGGAACTGACTGCGCTGCACTCCACGGTGAACAGGGACAACGTGATACTCGATAAAAGATCCAAGTCCGCCCCCTTTAAACTGGCGGACGAAATAGTCAAATTCCAAGTCCATCCAACGGACCCTACAAAAACAGCTTCCATCGGGGCACAATTAAACCCTGATGTAGACGCCACACTACGAGAGTTCCTATGCGAGAACTGGGACATTTTTGCCTGGCACCCTTCATACATGCCAGGAATCCCACGCAGGCTGGCCGAGCACAGCCTAAATATCCTAAAAGGATTCAAGCCAGTCAAGCAGGCTCTTCGACGTTTCTCCGAACCTAAGAGACAAACCATGGGAGAGGAACTAGCCAAGCTATTGGAGGCCGGATTCATCACAGACGTAAAACATCTGGACTGGCCAGCAAACCTGGTGATGGTACCAAAGAAGGACAAATCCTGGCGCTTGTGCGTCGATTTTAAGGACCTCAACAAGGCTTGCCCAAAGGATCCCTTCCCCCTCCCCCGCATCGATCAAATTATCGATGCTACCGCAGGACACAATTCATTGTGTTTCCTCGACGCATACTCTGGCTACCATCAAATTAAGATGGCAGAGCCAGACCAAGCCGCAACGGCATTCATCACACCATACGGCCCATTCTGCTTCAACACAATGCCCTTCGGGCTCAAAAATGCCGGCACAACATATCAGCGCATGATTCAGACATGTCTGGCAAACCAGATCGGCAAAATAGTGGAGGCATACGTAGATGACGTGGTCGTCAAAACCAAGCATGTCGAATCTCTAGCAGACGACTTGAGGCTCATATTCGATAACCTCCGAACATACGACATCAAGCTCAACCTAGAAAAATGCGTTTCCGGCGTACCAGCCGGAAAGCTCTTGGGCTTCATTGTATCCGGTAGAGGAATTGAAGCAAATCCAACCAAGATCCGAGCTCTGCCACAATTGGACATCCCAAAGGACCTCAAACAAATACAAAAATTGACCGGATGCATGGCGGCTCTAAGCCGCTTCATCTCCGCTTGGGAGAAAAGGCATTACCCCTTTATCGCCTCCTCCGGCGCACCGTACACTTCGAGTGGACGGATGCCGCCACGGCCGGACTCGACGAAATAAAAGCCATATTGGCAACAAACCCAGTCCTGGCCGCGCCAAACATTGGCGAACCAATGTTGTTATACATTGCGGCAACTCATCAAGTTGTAAGCGCAGTGCTCGTCATCGAACGAGAAACGGACGGACACAAATTCCCCCTTCAAAAGTTGGTTTACTATGTGTCCACTGTCCTTACTCCATGCAAGTCACGGTACCCGCATTATCAAAAGATAGCATACGCGGTATTTATGGCATCCCGGAAGATGCGACACTATTTATGGCTAAAATTCATGCCGGACTCGGCGGTCACCACGCTGCATCCCGGGCCCTTGTAAGCAAGGCCTTCCGTACAGGCTTCTATTGGCCGACGGCCCAGGCAGATGCTCAGGACTTAGTCCAACGATGCGTTGGTTGCCAGCTTTTTGCTAACCAAAGCCATATGCCACACACCGCCCTCCAAACTATCCCCATCACATGGCCCTTCGCGGTCCGGGGGCTTGACATGGTTGGACCCCTTAAAGGAGGAACCCACAAGCAAAAATACTTACTGGTCATGGTGGATAAGTTCACCAAATGGATAGAAGCCAAGCCTGTTAAAACGGCCGAGTCCAGACCGGTGATAGACTTCATATCCGGGGTCATGCACCGTTACGGCGTCCCCCGCAGCAGCATCACTGATAACGGCATGAACTTTATGGCCGACGAGGTAAAACTCTGGTGCAAAAACATGGGCATCAAGCTCGACTATGCTTCAGTCTATCACCCACAAACTAACGGTCAGGTCGAGCGAGCAAATGGTCTAATCATGAGCGGCATCAAACCCAGGTTAGTGCGGTCCCTCAAGGAATCTAACACGCACTGGGTAGAGGAGCTCGACTCCGTACTCTGGGGGCTGCGGACCACGCCGAACCGCACTACCGGATACACACCATTCTTCATGGTATATGGCGCAGAGGCAGTTCTGCCCTGCGACATAATACATGACTCACCTCGAGTGCACATGTACGAAGAAAGAGAAGCCGAGCTCGATCGGCAAGACAGTTTGGACGCCTTGGAGGAGGAGCGTGATGTGGCAAAAGCCCGTTCCACATTCTATCAACAGCAGGCTCGAAGATACCAAAGCAGAGAAGTACGGGCCAAAACTTACAATGTTGGCAAGTTAGTTCAACGCCTGCCGGATAAGAAAAAGGACAAACTCAAGCCCAAGTGGGAAGGTCCCTTCATTATTGACCAAGTCCTCACTGGTGGAGCGTACCATCTACGGGATGCATCGGATAATCGACTCGAGCCGAACCCATGGAACACAGCCCGACTCCGAAGATTCTACGCCTAGCGCCGGACTCTGTGTTCATCTCCTTCCTCTGTCCATTTTTTATACACTATCTGTCTTATATTTTTCTCCTTCTCCCTTTCTTTTCTCTCACAGCCTTTAGAGGCCCATTCGTGCCTTGTTTGCACGCAACTGACGCGCTATCCGCGCTCATTTTACCTGGGGGCTTCTTTAACAGAAGCTTATTCATACGGGCTTTATGCCCAACACATGTGTTATCCTTCCACATGTACCCTTTATTCACCATTATATGCATCGATATGACTTAAGTTTTGGCCAAGCTGGGTTGCCTGGCTCTTGTATTTATGCCCTACGTTCCCGTTAATTCGGCTAGGGCATAAGGGGAGCACCTCTGCGATTGTTACCGTCGGGTCAGCCGGATGTGTACCTCAGACTGGGTGAAGCCGAAAGCTAGCGTTCTTAAGGGAATATTCGGTCGGTGAACTAAAGATGATTTTTCACTTATTTACTTATGCACCCCCAGATGTTTTTTCTGCGTCTCTTCTTGCAGTCCGGACATGCACTTTAGGGCATGCCTCCCAGGGAAAGGAACCCCTAATGGAACTATTTTCCCTGGAAGATGTTTCTTACTAACCATGTAATATAACATAACTAGTTGGGCACTTGTCTGTTCAAGCACTAATGACCCCTACGCCTGGTCTCCATGCATGCCCCGGTTCTTACATAACCGAGAGGGTATTCGGATACACTCCGGACCGTCGGGTCCCGAGGTTGAAGCGAAAAGGTCCGCCACAACAAATGATCTACAATCCGGCTAGAAGGCATTATACATGTCACTTTAAATTACATAGTCAATTTGATTGGTTGAATTCCTCTTCAATACCATCCAATAGGCTGTCTAGTCTACAGTCCTGTTGGGAATACTTTGCGGCCAATTCTACTTGGCCGTACACTAAGCTCACAGGAATCTCCTCCCCATCGGGCCCCACAGGTCCGACCTCGGCCATGTGGTTTGGGTCAGCCTTCGTGTACCGCGTCTTCACCATGGCCCAGGCTTCCCTGGCACCTTGATGGCAGGCTGATATCTTCCATAATCAGAAGCGCCGCCGCGCTCCCTTCAGCTTCTCCGCAAGATCTCCAAGTCCTTGGGGCACGGAGATGGATGGCCACAAGGCCTGGGCGACGCCTTGCATCACCTGTCGAACTTGTTCATGCAGTTGTGAGAGCTCGGGAAGAAGGTCACCCACAGAACCGGGCATTTCCTTTGCAGGAACCTGTTAGCATACCTACAAACATAACTCTGTCAGCCAACTTCCTCGCCGAACTCTTTTTCAAAGTTCGTTCAAGCACTTACAAAATATGTCGCGTCGAAGCCGCCGATTCTCCTTAACGGAGTCCGACAGTTGGGCACGAACATCCTTTAGTTCCACGCCCAGCTTGGTGTTGGCATCTAGGAGATCATTCTTATCCTGCCTCACCCTCGTAAGCATGCTCTCACCGGCCTTCAGCTGGCGTAGGAGTTGTTGCTTATCCGGATTTACTCCAGCATCATCTGCAATTTTATTGTTAGATCTGCATATACGCCGCACTTTATATGATACTTATCATTTGAAGGATATATTACCAGAAGGGGTCTCTTTGGGCTCCCCTGCTGCGGCCAGTGCGGCCTGAAGTTGGGCTTTGCACTCTTCGAGCTCCTGGGACAGTTGGGTATTCTTTTCTGTAAGAACCTGCATAACAAATGATCCTTAAATCAGTTATTCTAACTGTTTCAAGTCTCAGGGGCTACTGATATATATAATCACCAAATTTTCTCACCCATATGTCTTTTACATACTGCTTCGTGGCTCTGGCTAGACCATTTTGAGCGGTACAGAGGTACGCATCTCCCGAGTTGAAGGCATCCAATGCCTCTTGGGAGAAACAAGCGTCACGAAGAACAATCCGGCGACGCCTGTGGTTCATGGCACTTTCCACCTCGGAATTGGTGGCGGACATTCTATCCGCATCCTCTTTCAGAGGAGCGCCCGGCGCACGCCTCGTATTCATGCCCGCCTCCGAATCCGGCCATGGAACCTGGCTGGTGGAGGCGCGATTAGTAGCCTCTCCGGATATAGTCCGGCGAGCGCTTTTTTTTCTAAAAAGAAGGCATGGGCGTTAGTATGCCTCTGAGAATAATGTCTTGGAATAGAGATGGCGCGCCGTACCACTGCACCGGTGTCTCAATCCGGACTGCGTGTCTTTTCAGCCTGCCTGGCCTCGCGGCCCCTTGTTGGCTAGTCGCCGCAGGCTCGGCCTTCCGCCTCGAGGACCTCCCTTGCAAAACACGGTTGTTATACGATAATCAAAAACATGCAAGGATGGATCCCTTTTCAAAGTACTAGGACTTCGGTCTCAGTTACCTGTGAGGCTGGAATTAGCCCAGGGTAATCGGCCGTAATGGCCACCAAGGCGTTGTCATTGCTCAATTGGTAAAATACCCCATCGATTAGCTCCACAGATATGTCCGGATCCTCTTGTTAGGCCGGGTCAAGGGACCGTTCCGGGTCCTCGGGTTGTGGAGGAGGGCTGTTTATCTCCCTTACAGCCTGGCGCAGCTCCTGCGTTGAAATCGCTAGACTGAATACTTAACTATGGGAATATGAAACGGACGGGTGAGAAAAAGTGTCCCCTTACCCAGCTCGGAGGATTGTACATAGAAAATCCGCCCTGCGGGTTGACGCGGAGGAATTCCTCCTCTTCTCCCTTGTACAAAGCGGATAAGATCTTTATTAGAGCAGCAAACGATTCCGGCCCTTTACGGCCGTAGCGGGTGGCATCATCCTCCCCGTTGAAATCCTACATGGGGTGGCCTCTATACTGAAGCGGCTGCACCCCCCGCATAATACATGTGGCCATGACCTCGATCATGGTCAATCCGGATCGAGCTAACAAACTTATCTGGCTCATCAGGTGAAGAACGTCCATGTCATCTTCCTCCTAGGGGCTCCGTGGATGCCAGCTCCGGCGCTTCTTCAAAGGAGCGTTGTCGAAGTCAGGGAGGCCGATTCGAATAGGGTCCAGGAGGGGGACGTCTTCTATATAAAACCATTCTGAAGGCCAGTCTTCGGACGTCTTCTTTGGGGTTCCGGATAGATATCCGGTCCCGGCAATACGCCACACTTCGGCTCCGCCCACTTGACATATTGACCCCTCCTGAGAATGAGGCACAAGGCAGAACAACTTCTTCCACAGCGCGAAATGAGCCTCACAGCCCAAAAACAGCTCGCAAAGGGCTACAAAGCCCGCGATATGCAATATGGAGGCATGCGTAAGGTTGTGCAACTGGATGCCGTAGAACTCCAGTAGCCCCCGGAGAAACGGATGAATTGGAAATCCGAGCCCTCTTACCAAATGAGGGACAAGGCATACCTGCTCTCCCTTGGAGGGATTGGGAAGGCTCTCCGCTTGCTCTCCGCCATTATAGGTGGCGAGCCCGGCTCAAACCGGGACCATGTATGCTGGGGAAAGAAATCCCTTGGTCTGGAGCATCACTATTTGCTGTGCGGGACGGAACATCTCTCCCAATCTCCAGGCTTGGGGCTAGGGGAGCGATAGGAGGAGCTGCGTCGACCGGCCATGATGGAATGGATCTCTGTCGGATGCGCTCCGATGAAGGCTCGCCAAGGGAGGATGGTGTGATTTGGATCTGAATCCTCGTCTCTTTAATAGGAAGCTCATTCACACAGCTAGGGGGTAAATGTAAAAACACCCTGGCTCTTCACATTCGCTCGACACGGGGAAAGTGGCCATTATTGGGCGTGGGAGCCAAGGAGCGCAACATTCACAAGAAACCGGACACTATTTAAACAGGTACACGGAATTTGGAGAGGAACCCGCCTTACAATGCCGAAGACAATCTGCGCGCCGGACTCATCGTCATTGAAGCCTGGTTCGGGAGCTACTGAGGGAGTCCTGGATTAGGGGGTGTCCGGATGGCCGGACTATAACCTTTGGCCGGACTCTCGGACTATGAAGATACAAGATTGAAGACTTCGTCCTGTGTCCGGATGGGACTTTCCTTGGCATGGAAGGCAAGCTTGGCAATACAGATATGTAGATCTCCTCCCATTGTAACCGACTCTGTGTAACCCTAGCCCTCTCCGGTGTCTATATAAACCGGAGGGTTTTAGTCCATAGGACGAACAACAATCATACCATAGGCTAGCTTCTAGGGTTTAGCCTCTTTGATCTCGTGGTAGATCTACTCTTGTACTACCCATATCATCAATATTAATCAAGCAGGAGTAGGGTTTTACCTCCATCAAGAGGGCCCGAACCTGGGTAAAAACATTGTGTCCCTTGTCTCCTATTACCATCCGCCTAGACACACAGTTCGGGACCCCCTACCCGAGATCCGCCGATTTTGGCACCGACAATCATCATTATTAGAGCATTGTCCCAGTGAGGAAAGGATGATGGAGACTATGATTCCCCCACAAGTCGGGATGAGACTCCGGACGAAGAATAAAAAAAGAGAGAGAAAGAAAAGAGGCCATAAAAAAGGAGAAAAGGCCCCAAAAAATGAGAGAAAAAGAGAGAAGGGACAATGTTACTATCCTTTTACCACACTTGTGCTTCAAAGTAGCATCATGATATTCATAGTAGAGAGTCTCTCATGTTATCACTTTCATATACTAGTGGGAATTTTTCATTATACAACTTGGCTTGTATATTCCAATGATGGGCTTCCTAAAAATGCCCTAGGTCTTCATGAGCAAGCAAGTTGGATGCACACCCACTTAGTTTCTTTTTGAGCTTTCATATACTTATAGCTCTAGTGCATCCGTTGCATGGCAATCCCTACTCACTCACATTGATATCTATTGATGGGCATCTCCATAGCCCGTTGATACGCCTAGTTGATGTGAGACTATCTTCTCCCTTTTTGTCTTCTCCACAAGCACCATTCTATTCCACATATAGTGCTATGTCCATGGCTCACGCTCATGTATTGCGTGAAAATTGACAAAGTTTTGAGAATGTTAAAAGTATGAAACAATTGCTTGGCTTGTCATCGGGGTTGTGCATGATCTAAATATTTTATGTGGTGAAGATGGAGCATAGCCAGACTATATGATTTTGTAGGGATAATGTAGGATCGAAAGTATGTCTAGAGGGGGGTGATTAGACTACTTGACCAAATAAAAACTTAACCTTTTCCCAATTTTAGTTCTTGGCAGATTTTAGCTATTGTAGGACAAGTCAAGCAATCATCACACAATTCAAGCAAGCATGCAAAGAGTATATTGGCAGCGGAAAGTAAAGCATGCAACTTGCAAGAATGTAAAGGGAAGGATTTGGAGAATTCAAACGCAATTGGGGACACGGATGTTTTTCCCTTGGTTCGGATAGGTGGTGCTATCCTACATCCACGTTGATGGAGACTTCAACCCACGAAGGGTAACGGTTGCGCGAGTCCACGGACGGCTCCACCCACAAAGGGTAACGGTTGCGCAAGTCCACGGAGGGCTCCACCCACGAAGGGTCCACGAAGTAGCAACCTTGTCTATCCCACCATGGCCATCGCCCACGAAGGACTTGCCTCACTAGCGGTAGATCTTCATGAAGTAGGAGATCTCCTTGCCCTTACAAACTCCTTGGTTCAACTCCACAATCTTGTCAGAGGCTCCCAAGTAACACTTAGCCAATCTAGGAGACACCACTCTCCAAGAAGTAACAAATGGTGTGTAGGTAATGAACTCCTTGCTCTTGTGCTTCAAATGATAGTCTCCCCAACACTCAACTCTCTCTCATAGGATTTGGATTTTGTGGAAAGAAGATTTGAGTGGAAAGCAACTTGGGGAAGGCTAGAGATCAAGATTCATATGGTAGGAATGGAATATCTTGGTCTCAACACATGAGTAGGTGGTTCTCTCTCAGAACATATGAGATGGAATTGTGTATGTGTTCTGATGGCTCTCTCCATGAATGAAGAGTAGGTGGAGGGGTATATATAGCCTCCACACAAAATCCAACCGTTACACACAGTTTTCCAATCTCGGTGGGACCGAATCAACAAACTCGGTCGGACTGAAAAGGTAAACCTAGTGACCGTTAGAGATTTTCGGTGGGACTGACATGCAACTCGGTAGGACCGATATGGTTAGGGTTTGGGCATAACATAATCTTAGTGAGACCGATTACACAAACTCGGTGAGACCGAATTTGGTAATTAGCTAACCAGAGAGTTGGTCAGGCAAACTCGGTGGGACCGATTTGCTCTTTCGGTGAGACCAAAAAGTTACAAAAAGGAAACACTGAATTTACATTGCAATCTCGATGGGACCGATCCGCTCTTTTGGTGAGACCGAAAAGTTACGAAAAGGAAACAGAGAGATTACAATCCCATCTCGGTGAGACCGAGATCCCTATCGGTAGAACCGAATTGCTAGGGTTTGGCAGTCGCTTATGACAAGTGAAACTCGGTGGCGCCGGATAGAAAGAATCGGTAGGACCGAGTTTGGCTTAGGGTTTAGGTCATATGTGGATATGGAAATGTAGTTGAGGGTTTTGGAGCATATCACTAAGCACATGAAGCAAGAGGCTCATTAAGCAACACCTCATCCCTCCTTGATAGTATTGGCTTTTCCTAAAGACTCAATGTGATCTTGGATCACTAAAATATAAAATGAAGAGTCTTGAGCTTTTGAGCTTGAACCAATCCTTTGTCCTTAGCATTTTGAGGGTTCCACTTTCACATCCATGCCATGCCAATCATTGAGCTTTCCTGAAATAGTCATCTTGGAATAGCATTAGCTCAATGAGCTATATGTTGTTATGAATTACCAAAACCACCTAGGGATAGTTGCACTTTCAGATAACTTTCTTTGGCCATGTTATTTTGAGAAGACATAATTGCTTTGTTAGTATGCTTGAAGTATTATTATTTTTATGTCAATATTAAACTTTTGTTCTGAATCTTTCGGATCTGAATATTCATACCACAATTAAGAAGAATTACATTAAAATTATGCCAAGTAGCACTCCACATCAAAAATTCTGTTTTTATCATTTACCTACTCAAGGACGAGCAGGAATTAAGCTTGGGGATGCTTGATACGTCTCCAATGTATCTATAATTTTTGATTGCTCCATGCTATATTATCTACTATTTTGGACATTATTGGGCTTTATTATCCACTTTTATATTATTATTGGGACTAACCTATTAACCGGAGGCCCAGCCCAGAATTGTTGTTTTTGCCTGTTTTAGGGTTTCGAAGAAAAGGAATATCAAACGGAGTCCAAACGGAATGAAACCTCCAGGAACGTGATTTTCTCAACAAACAAGACCCGGGAGACTTGGACCCTATGTCAAGACACAAAAGAGGAGGCCACGAGGTAGGGGGGCGCGCCCACCCCCACCAGGCGCGCCCTCCACCCTCGTGGGCCCCCTGTTGCTCCACCGACGTACTCCTTCCTCCTATATATACCTACGTACCCCCAAACGATCTAATATGGAGCCAAAACCCTAATTCCACCGCCGCAACTTTCTGTATCCACGAGATCCCATCTTGGGGCATGTTCCAGAGCTCCGTCGGAGGGGGCATCGATCACGGAGGGCTACTACATCAACACCATAGCCTCTCCAATGAAGTGTGAGTAGTTTACCTCAGACCTACGGGTCCATAGTTAGTAGCTAGATGGCTTCTTCTCTCTTTTTGGATCTCAATACAATGTTCTCCCCCTCTCTTGTGGAGAACTATTCGATGTAATCTTCTTTTTGCGGTGTGTTTGTTGAGACCGATGAATTGTGGGTTTATGATCAAGTCTATCTATGAATAATATTTGAATCTTCTCTGAATTCTTTTATGTATGATTGGTTATCTTTGCAAGTCTCTTCGAATTACCAGTTTGGTTTGGCCTACTAGATTGATCTTTCTTGCAATGGGAGAAGTGCTTAGCTTTGGGCTCAATCTTGCGGTGTCCTTTCCCAGTGACAGTAGGGGCAGTAAGGCACATATTGTATTGTTGCCATCGAGGATAACAATATGGGGTTTTCATCATATTGCATGAGTCTATCCCTCTACATCATGTCATCTTGCTTAAAGCATTACTCTGTTTTTAACTTAATACTCTAGATGCATGCTGGATAGCGATCGATGAGTGGAGTAATAGTAGTACATGCAGGAAGGAGTCGGTCTACTTGTCTCGGACGTGATGCCTATATACATGATCATACCTAGATATTCTCATAACTATGCTCAATTCTGTCAATTGTTCAACAGTAATTTGTTCACCCACCGTAGAATACTTATGCTTTCGAGAGAAGCCACTAGTGAAACCTATGGCCCCCGGGTCTATCTTTATCATATTAATCTCCTACTACTTAGTTATTCCCTTTGCTTTTTACTTTACCTTTATTTTACTTTGCATCTTTATCACAAAAATACCAAAAATATTATCTTATCATATCTATCAGATCTCACTCTCGTAAGTGGCCGTGTAGGGATTGAAAACCCCTATTCGCGTTGGTTGGGAGGATTTATTTGTTTTGTGCAGGTACGAGGGACTCGCGCGTAGCCTCCTACTGGATTGATACCTTGGTTCTCAAAAACTAAGGGAAATACTTACGCTACTTTGCTGCATCATCTCTTCCTCTTGGGGGAAAACCAACACAGTGCTCAAGAGGTAGCACGACCAATGGCAAGTTCTTCAGGAGCGGGTTAAAGAAGACGCCCGAACTACCATCGAGCGCCGGTGGGAAGCACGCCATCAGTATGATAGGCATGTAGGGCCCACTGCGTACACACCTGCGCCGGGGGATTCTGGAGACCTATCTTACGAGGTAGGTTGTCCAACTTTTACCCGTGAGTTGCGGCAGTTCCAGTGGCCCACTGCCCGCACGTTCAAACCTGAGGTCCTAGAGAAGTACGACGGCAAGACCCATCCATCCGAGTTCCTGACCATATACACCATTGCGATGCAAGCTGGCGGGGCTCGAGACGGTAAGGCGCTCGCCAACTACTTCCTGTTGGTGCTCAAACCCAACGTCAGGTCATGGTTGATGCACCTACCAGTAGATTCCATCTCCTCTTGGTCGGACATGTGCCATGACTTTGTTGGCGCCTTTACCGGAGGCCATCAAGCTCCTGGCCAGGCGAGTGATTTGCATCTCATCCCCCAGAAGGATGGTGAATCCTTGCGCAAGTACATAAAGAGATTCAGCCGTGTGCGGTAAAACATCCCAGATGTTCATCATGCCGCTGTCATCAGCGCGTTCCATCAGAACATGCGCAACTGAAAGATGCACGAAGAGTTGGCCATGAACAAGGTTAGGGATGTTGCCAAACTATATATTCTGGCCGACAGATGTGCTTGTGCTGAAGAAGGAAGGAAGTACCCCGGCGAAGACGCTGGCACGGGAAAGCGATTCCGGTGACAAAGACGTCCTCGCCCCGGCAAAGAAAGGCCGATGACGCAATAGAAAGCGCAGGGGAAAGACTGTGCTTGCCATCGAGGAATCCGGCAACCCCGACACTGGCAAGAAGGCCAAGGTTAACGACCTCAGCAAGGTAGTTGCCGGGTGTGCCACCTACTAGGCCTTGGCGGCTGCCGACAAGCTGGAGGGCTCCGACAAGTAATATTGCAAGATCCATCGCACCAAGGGCCATGACCTTCAAAACTGTCGGCAAGTTGAGCAGCTTTTGGAGAGGTAGAAAGCTGAGTATGAAAGACGGGACAAGGAGAAGGGTCAGGATGGTGCTGATGGTTCTGAAAAGAAGCACGATGGTCGAGGGGGCACCACGGCAAGGAGAAGCAACAAGAGAGGCCTACTCAAGGCCGGGACAAGAAAGAGGGGGATGATGACCACAAAGAGGACAACGAGTCCAGTGACCAAGAATTTCAAAAGGCCACAGAAGAAATGTGCATCGGTGGTGGCGCCTCATTGCATTCTTCCCACCGCCGGCTTAAACAGTGGGCGTGCGAGATCAATGCGGCAGAGCCATCGATCGATGCCCAGAAGCCACTGAAATGGTGTAGGATCGAAAGTATGTCTAGAGGGGGGTGATTAGACTACTTGACCAAATAAAAGCTTAACCTTTTCCCAATTTTAGTTCTTGGCAGATTTTAGCTATTTTAGGACAAGTCAAGCAATCATCACATAATTCAAGCAAGCATGCAAAGAGTATATTGGAAGCGGAAAGTAAAGCATGCAACTTGCAAGAATGTAAAGGGAAGGGTTTGGAGAATTCAAACGCAATATGGAGACACGGATGTTTTTCCCGTGGTTCGGATAGGTGGTGCTATCCTACATCCACGTTGATGGAGACTTCAACCCACAAAGGGTAACGGTTGCGAGAGTCCACACAGGGCTCCACCCACAAAGGGTAATGGTTGCGCGAGTCCACACAGGGCTCCACCCACGAAGGGTCCACGAAGAAGCAACCACCCACAAAGGGTCCACGAAGAAGCAACCTTGTCTATCCCACCATGGCCATCGCCCACACAGGACTTGCCTCACTAGCGGTAGATCTTCACGAAGTAGGCGATCTCCTTGCCCTTACAAACTCCTTGGTTCAACTCCACAATCTTGTCGGAGGCTCCCAAGTGACACCTAGCCAATCTAGGAGACACCACTCTCCAAGAAGTAACAAATGGTGTGTAGGTAATGAACTCCTTGCTCTTGTGCTTCAAATGATAGTCTCCCCAACACTCAACTCTCTCTCATAGGATTTGGATTTGGTGGAAAGAAGATTTGAGTGGAAAGCAACTTGGGAAGGCTAGAGATCAAGATTCATATGGTAGGAATGGAATATCTTGGTCTCAACACATGAGTAGGTGGTTCTCTCTCAGAACATACGAGTTGGAATGGTGTATGTGTTCTGATGGCTCTCTCTTCGAATGAAGAGGAGGTGGAGGGGTATATATAGCCTCCACACAAAATCCAACCGTTACACACAGTTTTCCAATCTCGGTGGGACCGAATCAACAAACTCGGTCGGACCGAAAATGTAAACCTAGTGACCGTTAGAGATTTTCGGTGGGACTGACATGCAACTCGGTAGGACCGATATGGTTAGGGTTTGGGCATAACGTAATCTCGGTGAGACCGATTACACAAACTCGGTGAGACCGAATTTGGTAATTAGCTAACCAGAGAGTTGGTCAGGCAAACTCGGTGGGACCGATTTGCTCTTTCGGTGAGACCGAAAAGTTACAAAGGGGAAACACTGAATTTACATTGCAATCTCGGTGGGACCGATTCGCTCTTTCGGTGAGACCGAAAAGTTACGAAAGGGAAACAGAGAGTTTGCAATCCCATCTCGGTGAGACCGAGATCCCTATCGGTAGAACCGAATTGCTAGGGTTTGGCAGTGGCTAATGACAAGTGAAACTCGGTGGCGCCGGATAGGAAGAATCGGTAGGACCGAGTTTGGCTTAGGGTTTAGGTCATATGTGGATATGGGAAAGTAGTTGAGGGTTTTTGGAGCATATCACTAAGCACATGAAGCAAGAGGCTCATTAAGCAACACCTCATCCCTCCTTGATAGTATTGGCTTTTCCTAAAGACTCAATGTGATCTTGGATCACTAAAATATAAAATGAAGAGTCTTGAGCTTTTGAGCTTGAGCCAATCCTTTTTCCTTAGCATTTTGAGGGTTCCACTTTCACATCCATGCCATGCCAATCATTGAGCTTTCCTGAAATAATCATCTTGGAATAGCATTAGCTCAATGAGCTATATGTTGTTATGAATTACCAAAACCACCTAGGGATAGTTGCACTTTCAATCTCCCCCTTTTTGGTAATTGATGACAACATATAGATCAAAGCTTCGACAAATGATAATAAGCATGAAATATATCGTCGCTTTGAGAAGTATGTGATAAGTAAGAGCTCCCCCTAAATTTGTGCATATTTAAAATTTGCTTTGGACTGCAAATGCACAAGGAGTTAGAGTCATGGGTTACTCTTCCATGTCACATACATCTTGGTGGAGCGCTTAAAATGATAAGAATGAAATACATGCACTCATCACCAAGAATAGTGAAAGATCACATAAGATAGATAAGATAATAGCATTAAGCAAGCATTAAGTGTAGCTTATGATCAAACACATGATCATCAATGTCTCACAAATAATGACGTAGTATCTCAAGCACTCAAAAGCAAACAAGTTTGAAAAACCACCAAATAAAGCAAGAGAGAAAAGCAACACTCTCTCTCTCGAAGCCTATGATCTATACATTTTTCTCCCCCTTTGGCAACAAGTTACCAAAAAGTTCCTAGAAAATGCATAGTACTAGATCGACGCTCAGGCTTGATCTTCTGGTGGTGGTGGAGTCCGGATCACTCCAAGGACGAAGGCTTCTGTAGACGCTGAAGTAGACGCTGGAGTTGGAGCTGAAGTAGATGCTGGAGCTGGTGGAACTGAGGCTGTAGCTGGTGCTGAGGTGGTGGCTCTTGTGTCAGCAACTGGCACGGCAGACGACCTCGGACCTCGTGGCACTCTGGCAAAGGCATGAGTGGTAGTCCTGCCTCTCCTCTCCTGCATATCATCTTGGAGCTGCTCCACTGCAGTCTGAATCTCCGTTACCTTGACATCCAAGTCATAGAACTTTTGTTCCATGATTCTCTCTAGGCTTGCCTGGTTTTGAGTTAGGGTGGCTAGTCCTTGCTCAATCCGCAGGGTGGATGCAATCAGGTAACCAAGCTGCTCTTGTTTGGTCTTCAAGAAATACTCAGATGCCTCCTCTTGAGTTGGCATCTTGGCAGCTTTCTCCTTCCTTGCCTTCTCCTTCTTTGCGTATGCTTGGGCAGATGATGGCTCGTTCTCAGTCATGACAACTTGATTGTCCTCAAAATCTGGACGGATGGGCAGGTGTTCCTTGTCCAATAAATATATGCCCGTGCCCATCTTGGAGTTAATGAGCTCCTGGATCTGAGGGGCATATCCGCAACTCCTCTTCTGATCTGCTGCAGTCCTTTTGATAGTTTCCACTATGAGGCTCATCACCTTGAACTTCTGAGGCACATCAAATACATGTAGCAAGTTGATAGCATGGCCTCTGATCATCTTGTGATCTCCAGACTTGGGCAATAAGGTGTGCCTCAAGATCCAATTGATAGTTGGCAGCCCTGACAGAAGGTAATGCACAGACCCAAATTTGAAGGTGTCAAGAGCTTCATTGGGAATTTCCTTGTACATATTGGACATAGAGTTATGGTCCATCTTCTTCTTGGCATATATGTCCAAGTCATCATCATGCTCCTCTGGGGCATTAATGATCTGTGCCCACTCAGCAACTGTGGATTGGTACCTTGTACCCTCAGACATCCATGTGATCCTCCCATCTGAATAAAAATGTGCTGTGGAGTAGAACTGCATTATAAGCTCCTCATTCCACTTTGTGAGCTTCTGCCCAACAAAGTCAGCTACTCCACAAGCTATGAAGCTGTCTTGCACTCCAGGATAGTGCTCCTCATTGTCCTTGATGTACTGCCAGTCAACCCATCTCATATCACAGACTATTGGCTTCTTATCAAGCAGCACTGTCTCATAGAAGTCCTGCTGTTCCTTAGTGTGGAATCTGTAGTCAACAGCAGTCCTCCTCCTTGAAGCATACGGGTCTGCTTCTCTCCACTTCCTCAGCCCTGAATCTCTCCTGAGCTTCATGTCCTCAGCCACAGGATGCGCATCGTTGTGGTCTGGGATCTTGGGCTTGAGCTTTCTCAGAACTTGCTCTTCATCCTCTTCTTCAGCAACAGTCTCAGGCACTGGGGCCTTGTTCTTCTCAGCTGCAGGAATGCTCCTTGTATTCCTCTTTGGTTTTGGCTTGGAGGCAGCTTTGGGCTTAGATGCAGTAGCCCCTGATCTTATGGCATCACCCATCAGCTTGGGTGCCTTGGGTGCTGGTGCAGCTACCTCTTCTTCCTCTTCCTCTTCCATGATGGAAGCCTTTCCTAGCACTCTGGCTACGGTCTTCTTGACCCTTTCCTTTCTTTTCTTTCCCTCAGCAGCAACTGGCTCTTTGGGTGCAGGCTTCTCAGTTGAAGCTCTTGCCTTTGACATGGGCTGCCTGCCTGCTGGCCTTTTGATTTTCAGCCCTGGCTTTGTGCCTTGAGCTGGCTCAACTCTCTTTGATGTGGCCTCTTCCTCTGCCACATAATCTTCATCTTCGGAATCAGAAGTTCTCTTCTTCCTCTGTCTGGTGGCAGCTTTTGGCAAGTTGCTAGGGGTGCTCCTGCTGCCCTCATCTGAAGAGCTGGAGGGACTAGTGCCCTCACTCATGTGCACCTGCTGCTCTGACATGTTCTGGCTGTCACTTTGATCAGACATGCTGCAAACTCTGACTGCTGACCCTGTGAACAGTTTATAGATGAGGTAGAAAAGATGAGCATCACAAAATGCAGAGATTTTTGCAAAAGAATGATCCAAAAACTTAGTTTTAGTTTCCCACTGAAATCATCTCGGATCTACCGATTTTCAAACTCGGTGATACCGAAGCAGTTTTGGAACCTAAACTAGTGAACTCGGTCAGACCGAGTCACAGTTCAGTGGCACCGAGACTTCTAGGGTTTCACAAAGTTCCAAAATCGGTCACACTGATAAGTAATTCTCGGTCAGACCGAGTCTCACTTGTGCAATGGCATGAGCCAAATTGGTGGGACCGAGTTTTTCAACTCGGTGGGTCCGAGATGGTTTCGGCGGAAACCTAACCCTAGAATTTTCGAATCAAACCTAATCTATGAGCGCATTGACTGGATAGGAGTGTTTCAATCGTGGCAAGAATCATGATGATCACAATGTGCTAAGAATCAGATTGGGGAATAGCACAAAGATCGAGTCCATACCCTAGTTCGGCGGAGACTCGCTATGGCGGCAATGGCGGGGTAGAATTCCCGTTGACAGCGACGGAGACCAGCGACTGGAGGCGGCTGGCGGCAAGGAGACGATCCGGAGACCAAGTTGGCAGAGCAGGCTATCGCGCGGGCGAAGGGGTTCGGAGAAATTTCCAAATTTTTGCCCGTGACTATATATAGCCCGACCCTGTCGGTGTGACCGAGTGGAACAACTCGGTGGCACCGAGATGCAAACTGTATACAGTTGTTGCAACTCGGTGTGACCCAAAAGTTCAAATCGGTTGCAACGAGATCGAAAACCTAGATCAACTTAATGATCTCGGTAGGACCGAAAGTGGGGTATCGGTCAGAACGAGAATCATAAAGAGGTTTTGGAAGTTTAAGTCTATGACGAATCAGGGACTCCGAGCGCTCCTCACACAGAGTGAATCTGACTTGATCAAATTTTGTGATGCAGCATGAATAGAGTTTGAGACGAGAAAAGCATAGATAGCTAGAGGAGGTACTTAGGCATTCTTGTCCATCCACTTGGCAAAAGAAAATAAAACCAAACAATCAAAACAACAAGTGGATGTCCTCGAATGAGTAAAATATGCAACCAGCATGCTCACACAATAAGATGGCAAATGAAATATGTGGCAAGGCATGCACAACCAATTCTAGCATCTATCAAGCAATTTGCGATGACAAGGTCATCTATATATGAGTATATTGACTTAGGAGTCAAGTGAGAGCACTTGATCATAGGTCATACTCATCGTTTAAGCTCAAGTGGGGTTACCACTTTTACATAAAGCATTGTTGTGTTCACATCTTTAGAGTTGCTTTAGCTCAAGTCTTAGAGTAAAGCTCCCCCTAGATGTGATATCCCCCCTAAGAGGGATGAACTAACCTTGGGTTTTGTCGATGATGACTTCATGTAGATGTTGAAGATGTGGATGCTCAATGTTGATGTAGATCACTTGGAGCTATCCATTTGAGTGAATTGCACTTTCAATACCTACATGGGTTAGTCCCACAAGGAACAAACAAGGATATCCATAGACATAGAGTGATGCACACAAAAGATGATGTCCATGAAAACTTTTAGGTTACCTTGTCCCTTGTCTTACCAACAAGAGGGTTTGTGACTCCTTGAACTAGTGCAAGATGTGGAAGTTGATTGCACTTGTTCTTGCCAAAATGATAAGAGTGAAGTATGTTGGCGGAGTCACCCTCAAGAACTCTCTAGTTCTTCTTCTTTTGGATCCACATCATCTTGATGGGAATCCTTGGAGTTGTAGTCGTACTTGATGAAGTGGAACTTGAAGTAGTCTTGGGAATCCACTTGACTAAGGTCTTAGGAGCTTCTTCAAATGCGTCAATTTCCTCTTGAAGCTTGTCCTTGCCTTTTTGCTTGTAGTCTTGTGGTGGAAGATCATCTTGAGCTTGTGTCCCCTTGAAAGAAGTATCATACTTCTCTTGTTGAGGAACAAACTTTGTCTTGGGGTATTGATCTTCTTCCCACTCAACTCCATTGGCATTGAACTTTCGTTCAAAACCAACACCTTGATTCTTCCGGTGCATTCCTTGCTTGCGCACAATTTCCTCGAATTGCTTACTCCCGGCAAGGCTTTTGTACACTCCTTTCTCTATAATTCCCTTCAATAAACTATTTTCTTGCTCAAGTGTAACTTGGCTAAGAGAATCATTAGTGGAATCAAGAGAACTACTAGAAGCAACAATATTGGATTTAGCATGATCATTGTTACTGCTAGAGGAAGAATCTTTCTTGTTCTTGTTACTAGACTTGACTTGAGGCATGTAAGTGGATAAGAGTAAACGCTTGGCAATGTAAGAAGAGCTTTTCTTGCGGAGATCATCATTGATTGCTTTTAAGAACTCATGCTCTTGCTCAAGATTGAGCTTTTCAAAGCGTAATTTCTCATGAGCTCTTAAAAGTTCTCGATGATCTTCGAAGATAGTTTCATGAGCTAACTTAAGAGTGTTTAGTTCTTTAGTTAGAGCCTCAATCTTCTCCTTATCATTGTCATTCGTTTTATCTTGATTAGCATGTTTAATTGACGTTTCATCATAGTATTCATCACTAGAGTTGTCAACAAGCAAATCATCACCTAACAAGTCATCTTCATCACTATTGAAATCAACATACTCGGGGTGTGTTACCTTAGGACCTTTGGCCATGAAGCATCTTCCAATTCCTTCATTTGGTGAGTCAAATATGTCGTAGGAGTTGGTTGACACAAGTGCTAGACCGGCAACACCTTCATCTTGAGTATCTTCGGAGTCGGAGTGATAACTTCTCTCGGAGTGGCTGTCGGAGTCGGAGCCGGATACCCATTCACCAACATGAGCTTGATGTCTTCGTCTTGTGTAGCTCCTTGATGATTTTTCCTTCCTTTCCGAATCCTTGCTTCTCCGTGAGTATCTTCGTTCATAACGATCATCTCTACTCCTCCTCTCTCTTGGTGGTGATTCTTTGCTTCTTCTTTTTGGAGAATCTTCTCTTCTCTTGTAGGGAGCCGTACACTCATTGGAATAGTGTCCGGGTCTTCCACAACTGTAGCAGTTTCGCTCTCGACTAGAAGATCTTTTGTCATTGTAGGACCTTGACTTGAAGCTTCTATCTTTGCTTCTACTCTTGTAGAACTTGTTGAAGTTCTTCACCATTAAGCTCAATTCTTCATTGAAGTCTTGTTTCTCACTTGATGATGTAGGGGCTTCACATGAGGCTTTATAGGCACCACTTGATTTGTTGTGAAGTTCCTCTTTATCCTTAAGTGACATCTCATGAGCAACAATTCTTCCAATCACCTCCGTTGGCTTGAGATCTTTGTAATTGGGCATCATTTGGATCAATGTGCACACGGTATCATATTTTCCATCCAAGGCTCTTAGAATCTTCTTGATGATGAATCTGTCGGTCATCTCTTCACTTCCTAAGCCGGCAATCTCATTTGTGATGAGAGCAAGCCTAGAGTACATTTCAGCGACACCTTCACCATCCTTCATCTTGAACTTGTCAAGTTGGCTTTGAAGCACATCCAACTTGGATTCCTTGACGGAGTCGGTACCTTCGTGCATATCAATCAAAGTGTCCCAAATTTCCTTCGCATTCTCAAGACGGCTGATTTTGTTGAATTCTTCGGGGCACAATCCGTTGAAGAGAATATCACAAGCTTGAGCATTGTATTGCAACATCTTCAACTCATCCGCGGTAGCTTCACGGTTTGGTTCTCTCCCATCAAAGAAGTCACCTTGCAAACCAACACACACAATAGCCCAAACGGCGGGGTTATGTCCAAGAATATGCATTTTCATTTTATGCTTCCAACTAGCAAAATTAGTACCATCAAAGTAGGGACCTCTACGGTGGTAATTTCCCTCGCTAGACGCCATACTCTCCTAGGTTGTGAAACCAAGGCTATGACCACCAAAGCTATGGAGATCAAAGCAAATGGAGACCAAAGCTCTGATACCACTTGTAGGATCGAAAGTATGTCTAGAGGGGGGTGATTAGACTACTTGACCAAATAAAAGCTTAACCTTTTCCCAATTTTAGTTCTTGGCAGATTTTAGCTATTTTAGGACAAGTCAAGCAATCATCACATAATTCAAGCAAGCATGCAAAGAGTATATTGGCAGCGGAAAGTAAAGCATGCAACTTGCAAGAATGTAAAGGGAAGGGTTTGGAGAATTCAAACGCAATATGAGACACGGATGTTTTTCCCGTGGTTCGGATAGGTGGTGCTATCCTACATCCACGTTGATGGAGACTTCAACCCACAAAGGGTAACGGTTGCGAGAGTCCACACAGGGCTCCACCCACAAAGGGTAATGGTTGCGCGAGTCCACACAGGGCTCCACCCACGAAGGGTCCACGAAGAAGCAACCACCCACAAAGGGTCCACGAAGAAGCAACCTTGTCTATCCCACCATGGCCATCGCCCACACAGGACTTGCCTCACTAGCGGTAGATCTTCACGAAGTAGGCGATCTCCTTGCCCTTACAAACTTCTTGGTTCAACTCCACAATCTTGTCGGAGGCTCCCAAGTGACACCTAGCCAATCTAGGAGACACCACTCTCCAAGAAGTAACAAATGGTGTGTAGGTAATGAACTCCTTGCTCTTGTGCTTCAAATGATAGTCTCCCCAACACTCAACTCTCTCTCATAGGATTTGGATTTGGTGGAAAGAAGATTTGAGTGGAAAGCAACTTGGGAAGGCTAGAGATCAAGATTCATATGGTAGGAATGGAATGTCTTGGTCTCAACACATGAGTAGGTGGTTCTCTCTCAGAACATACGAGTTGGAATGGTGTATGTGTTCTGATGGCTTTCTCTCTTCGAATGAAGAGGAGGTGGAGGGGTATATATAGCCTCCACACAAAATCCAACCGTTACACACAGTTTTCCAATCTCGGTGGGACCGAATCAACAAACTCGGTCGGACCGAAAATGTAAACCTAGTGACCGTTAGAGATTTTCGGTGGGACTGACATGCAACTCGGTAGGACCGATATGGTTAGGGTTTGGGCATAACGTAATCTCGGTGAGACCGATTACACAAACTCGGTGAGACCGGATTTGGTAATTAGCTAACCAGAGAGTTGGTCAGGCAAACTCGGTGGGACCGATTTGCTCTTTCGGTGAGACCGAAAAGTTACAAAGGGGAAACACTGAATTTACATTGCAATCTCGGTGGGACCGATTCGCTCTTTCGGTGAGACCGAAAAGTTACGAAAGGGAAACAGAGAGTTTGCAATCCCATCTCGGTGAGACCGAGATCCCTATCGGTAGAACCGAATTGCTAGGGTTTGGCAGTGGCTAATGACAAGTGAAACTCGGTGGCGCCGGATAGGAAGAATCGGTAGGACCGAGTTTGGCTTAGGGTTTAGGTCATATGTGGATATGGGAAAGTAGTTGAGGGTTTTTGGAGCATATCACTAAGCACATGAAGCAAGAGGCTCATTAAGCAACACCTCATCCCTCCTTGATAGTATTGGCTTTTCCTAAAGACTCAATGTGATCTTGGATCACTAAAATATAAAATGAAGAGTCTTGAGCTTTTGAGCTTGAGCCAATCCTTTTTCCTTAGCATTTTGAGGGTTCCACTTTCACATCCATGCCATGCCAATCATTGAGCTTTCCTGAAATAATCATCTTGGAATAGCATTAGCACAATGAGCTATATGTTGTTATGAATTACCAAAACCACCTAGGGATAGTTGCACTTTCAAATGGTCCAGCACGCCTATCATTTTCGATGCCGAGGACCACCCTGACCGCACAACCGCGGTCGGGTGCTTGCCATTGTTGGTTTCCCCAACAATTCGCAACCTCAAGGTGACGAAAATGCTAGTGGACAGTGGGGCCGGTCTGAACTTGATCTCGCCGCAGGTGTTTAAGAAGTTGCAAATCCCCAAAGAAGATCTCGAGGACACGGGCACGTTTCAAGGGATCAATCCGGGGAGAAGTCAGCCCAAGGGTAAGATCACACTACCAGTTATGTTTGGAGGCGAGCTGAACTACAGGACCGGGAAGATCGTTTTCTATGTAGGCAAGATCCCGTTGCCATATAACGGGATCCTTGGCCGTCCAACACTGGCCAAGTTTATGGCGGCATCACACTACGCCTACAACACGTTGAAGATCCCCGGCCCAATGAGCATCATCACTGTCGGCTCCGACAAGAAGGACACACTCATCTATGTCGACCAGCTCTACCGGGAGGCAGTGGTGGCGCCTACCGCCAAGGCACCTGCTCCTGCCACTGGAGCCCCCGAGGGGAAGAAGACCGGCAAGACCTCAGTCGCCGGCAAGGCTTCTGGCCCCGACCAAGCCTCTTGCACCCACTCCAGCAAGCGCGCCTCCTTGGGGTGCTGTGTTTCCATTGAGGACATGCTAGAGAGCTCCACCGGCAAGAGCAAGAAATCCAAGGCCGCACCATCAGAAACCAAGAAGGTGTCCGTCAAGGAGGATGGTGTGAGCGGAGCTTTTACTATAAGCTCCACCCTCGACAGCAAATAGGAAAGCGCGCTCGTCTCCTTCCTGCGGGCGAATGTCGATGTGTTTGCATGGCAAGCATTTGACATCCCCGGCCTTCCCAGGGAGGTGATTGAGCACCACCTTGTTGTCTGTCCTCATGCGCGGCCCGTCAAGCAAAAGGTCAGGAAGCAAGCTTTGGAGTGGCAAGAGTTCATCATCGAGGAGATTAGGAAGTTGGAGGCGGCGGGCTTGGTCAGAGGGGTGCTCCACCCAATATGGTTGGCCAACCCGGTGGTGGTGCGCAAGCCAAATGGGAAATGGAGGTTGTGCATTGATTATACAGATATCAACAAAGCCTGCCCAAAGGATCCTTTCCCTTTGCCGCGCATTAACCAGATCATGGACTCCACTGCTAGGTGCGACCTGCTGTCGTTCCTTGACGCTTATTCGGGACACCATCAAATCTTTATGATGAAGGAAGATGAAGAGAAGACCACCTTCATCACCCCATGTGGTACGTATTGTTTTATATGAATGCCTTTTGGGTTGAAAAGTGCTCATTTGACATTTGCAAGAGCAGTTCAGCTTGGTTTTGAGCCCTAGCTCCATAGAAACATGGAGGCTTACATGGATGACATAGTGGTCAAAACCAAGGACAGGGAAACACTTGTGCAAGATTTGGAAGAAACATTTGCAAATTTGCGCAAGATCAATCTCAAGCTTAACCCTGAGAAGTGTGTGTTCGGTGTTCCATCCGGCAAACTTCTCTGGTTCTTTGTGTCTCAGCGCGGGATCAAAGCGGACCTCAATAAGATCAAGGCAATTGAGCAGATTGAAGCACCAAGGAGAGTCAAAGATGTGCGTCAGCTTGCTGGTTGCGTTGCTGCTTTAAGTAGGTTCATCTCCAAATCTACTGAGCACGCCCTCCCCTTCTTCAAGATTTTGAAGAAGGCAGGACCCCTGAAATGGACCCCGGAGGCCGAGGCAGCGCTGCAGGATTTGAAGAGGTGCCTCTCCTCTATGCCAATACTAGTTGCGCCCAAACCGCAAGAGCCGTTCATGTTATATCTAGCGGCGACGAATCAAGTGGTCAGTGTTGCGCTAGTGGTGCAGAGGGAAGTTGACGAAGAAGCAGTAGCGGTGGCAAGACTGTCGAATGACAAGCTAGAGTTCCCCCCGGCAAGGTCTGGTGCCGGCAAGGCAGGGCCCCCGACAGAGTCTGGCACCGGCAAGACAGGAGCCCCGGCAAAGTCTGTCATCGGCAAGGCAGGATCTACACAAGCAAACGAAGTGGTACAGAGGAAAAAGATGATGCAGCACCCAGTTTACTTCGTCATCTCCCTCTTGCAAGGGGCTAGATCAAGGTACTCTGGTGTGCAGAGGTTGCTCTTCGGCCTCCTTATGGCCTCGAGGAAGCTGCGTCATTATTACATGAGATCACCGTTGTCACTCGCTTCCCGTTGCAATGGATCTTGCACAATCCAGATGCAACCAGAAGGATTGTGGAATGAGCGTTAGAACTGTCAAGGTTTGGCCTCATGTTTGAAAGCACTACGACAATCCAGAGCAGGGCCTTGGCAGGGTTCATTGCAGAATGGACCTCAACGCGTGACGAAGAAGTTCAAGAGACCACTCTCTGGTAAGGAAACAAGCCACAACTGGACTATGTACTTTGATGGGGCTTTCTCACTGCAAGGCGCCGGTGCCGGCATGCTGCTTGTCGCACCCACCGGAGAGCACCTCAAGTACGTAGTCCAAATGCATTTTCCCCGGGAGAGATCGACGAACAACACCATAGAGTATGAGGGGCTGCTTGCCGGTCTCAGGATCACAGCAGACCTTGGGATCAGAAAGTTGATCATCCGTGAGGATTCGTAACTCGTGGTGAAGCAAGTGAACAAGGATTATTAGAGCCCGCTGATGGATGCTTATGTGGATGAAGTGAGGAATTTGGAAGAGAATTTTGATGGTCTACAAGTGGAGCATGTTCCTCGAGCAGAGAACAGCATTGCTGACGACCTGTCGAAACATGTTGCCCTCAAGTTACCTGTGGAACCAGGGACCTTTGTGCTCCAATTAACTCAGCCATCCGTTGAACCATCTGCAGGACAGAATAAGCGAAGGAAATCCGTCCCCGACAAGTACTTTCCCTCCGAGCTCCCAGGAGTCGCCAGCAAGGATGTTGCCGGGGACGCCAAGCTCGTCGGGGAGCAACAGGCTCCGGCAGGGCCTCAAGCCCTTACCGTAGAGACAACCGCCCCGCGGCAGAAGACATGCCTCTAGTCCATGTCGTCGAGCCTTAGGCTCCGTCATGGGCGCAGCAACCATTCAGTTCCTCCAAACAGGGGAACTCCCTGAAGAACAGGAAGAAGTGGAGAAATTAGCCTATCGGTCTGCCATGTACCAGTTTGTGGACGATGTCATGTACAGGAAAATACCGAATGGCGTGAAATTGAAGTGTATTCCCCGGGAGGACAAACTGGAGCTGTTGGCAGAGATACATGGAGGCATATGTGGCTCTCATATAGGATCAAGGGCCCTTGCCGGCAAGGCATTCTGGCAAGGTTTCTTCTGGCCCACTGCTCCCGAGGATGCAACTGCACTAGTAACCAAGTGTGAAGCATGTCAATTCCATTAGAAGAAACTCCATCAACCAGCTCAAGCTCTTCATACAATCCCTCTTTCCTAGCCATTTTTGATCTGGGGGCTCGACATATTGGGCCCATTTCCCCGTGCCGTCGGGGGCTTTGAGTAATTGTATGTTGCGATCGACAAGTTCACGAAGTGGCCAGAAGTGGAAGCAGTGAGGAAGGTGATAGGACAGTCAGCCGTCAAGTTCTTCAAAGGGATAGTTGCCATTTTGGTGTGCCAAACAGAGTCATCACCGACAACGACACACAGTTCACAAGCCGCACCTTCATGCAATACGCCCAAGACCTCGGCAGCAAGATATGTTTTGCTTCCATTGCACATCCATGAAGCAATGGCCAAGCGGAGATGGCAAATACTGAGGTGTTACGGGTCCTCAGGACGAGGACTTTCGGCAGGCTGCACACATGCGGAAGACGCTGGATTGACGAGTTGCCGACGGTTCTTTGGTCAATCAGAACAATGCCAAATCGAGCCACCAGCCAGACACCCTTCTCCCTCGTATACGGGGTGGAAGCACTTCTCCCCACGGAACTCACATACGGGTCACCTCGGCTGCTCGCTTATGATGAGCTTGAGCAAGAGCAGTTGCGGCAAGATGACGCTATGCTCCTTGAGGAAGATCATCTTCGGGCTACTATGCGATCTGCGCGCTACCAACAAGCCTTGCGCCGCTACCATAGCCGCAAGGTTCATGCCTGAAGCTTTGAGGAAGGCGACCTTATTCTTCGGCGCGTTCAGTCGGCCAAGAATTCCAACAAGTTGACGCCAAAGTAGGAAGGCCCTTACCGGGTAATACCAGTCACCAGGCTTGGCGCAGTCCGCCTGCAGACCGAAGATGGTATCCGAGTGAGAAATTCCTGGAACATCGATCATCTTCGCAAGTTTTACCCGTGAGGCACGGTTGTCGGGCCCCTCGCAGACCACCTTTTGTACGAACCTTGTTGGCAAGCCATGTGACCCTTTGTACAAAGCCAGGCGCAGACCTTGAGCAATAGATGAATAAACGAAGTGCTGGTGCCCTAAGAATTAGAATGCATGTTAGATTGAGTTTCTCTCTGGTAGGGTTGATAGTGCTTAGCGGCAACTAACCCCTAGCATAGAGGTCGAGTGTGCATGTCTTTTTGTCCCTTCCAATCCTCTTTGGTTCGCAGGCCGCACGGGCGCTCCAGCGGAACTTTTTGAAGGAAAGGAGATGAACTGACACCCCCGGCCCTGGCAAGCCAAGGCTGCCGGGGGCAGCAGATTCAGATAAGTCTTTTTCCCGAGCTATGTACTTTCGTATGAAACTTGAACGTACGAAACTTCGCTCTATCTCATGCCACCATGCTCCCTCTTCCCTGTGCACAGAACCCATTTATGGTCCGGGATTTGGTTGTAGTTGCGGTGGAAAGGGGATGGGCGAAAGGCCTAATCTTACTCTGCCCCAGCCTCCGCCAAACGCATGATCATAGTTGCGGTGTGAAGCGGGAGAACAGCAAGGTCTATTGCCGAGATGACGTTGTTTATTTAATGAATAATAACGAGGACCCGTTCCTTGGTGTGAGCCTTGCTTACGCACAAAAGAACCCGGCAAACACCCTTTTTCTTCATTAATACGTTGGTTAAACAAGCACAATTCATACAGAGTGCAAGCATAAGCGAGGGTGTACAAAGTTTAAATTCGACAAGTGCCCGAAGGAGTTTTGAGTTTTGCTTTATGATCCTTCTATGTAATCGAGTCCATGAGCTATATATAATAAAGATTAGTTTCGAGTCAAGGGCTTTGATTATCTTACTATGATCTTGAGGGAATAAAAGAAAGAATAAAAAGAACTAAAGAGATCATATTGATCTTATGGAGAGTAATGACTTCACATATAAAGAGTATGATGAATAAAAGTTGTTGAGATTTGACAAACATAGTTTTGGTCATCGTTGCAATTAATAGGAAGTAATAAAGAAAGAGAGGTTTTCACATATAAATATACTATCTTGGACATCTTTTATGATTGTGAGCACTTATTAAAATATGACATGCTAAAGAGTTGATGTTGGACAAGGAAGACAACGTAATGGGTTATGTTTTCTTATATCTGAAATAAAGTATATTGTCATGGATCATCCAACATGTTGAGCTTGCCTTTCCCCCTCATTCTAGCCAAATTCTTCGCACCAAGTAGAGATGCTACTTGTGCTTCCGAACATCCTTAAACCCGGTTTTTCCGTGAGAGTCCACCATATCTGCCTATGGATTGAGTAAGATCCTTCAAGTAAGTTGTCATTGTTGCATGCAATAAAAATTGCTCTCTAAATATGTATGATTTATTAGTGTGGAGAAAATAAGCTTTATACGATCTTGTGATGTGGAAGAAATAAAAGCGATGGACTGCATAATAAAGGTCCATATCACAAGTGGCAATATAAAGTGACGTTCTTTCACATTAAGATCTTATGCATATAACCACAAAAACACATGACAACCTCTACTTCCCTCTGCGAAGGGCCTATCTTTTACTTTTGTCTTACACCTTATACAAGAATCATGGTGATCTTCACCTTTCCTTTTTACATTGTATCCTTTTGCAAGCACATTGTGTTGGAAAGATCCTGATACATACTCCCTCCGGTCCTTTTTACTCTGCATATTAGAATTCTCTGAAGTCAAACTTCACAAAGTTTGACCGTATTTATATGAAAAAATATCAACATCTGCCATGCTAAAGTTATACAATATGAAACTTTAACTCATGACATATCTATTGATATTGATTTCAGATTGTGAATGTTTGTACTTTTTTCTATAAAGTTGGTCAAACTTTATGAGGCTTGACTTTGGTCAAATCTTATATGCGAACTAAAAAGGACCGGAGGGAGTATATCCAATTGGATGTAAGTTGGCATGAACTATTATTGTTGACATTACCCTTGAGGTAAAAGGTTGGGAGGCAACACTATAAGCACCTATCTTTCTCTATGTCCGATTAAAACTCCATACCCACAAGTATTGCGTGAGTGTTAGCAATTGTGAAAGACTAAATGATAGTTGAGTATGTGGACTTGCTAAAAAGCTCTTATATTGACTCTTTCCGATGTTATGATAAATTGCAATTGCTTCAATGACCAAGATTATAGTTTGTTGGTTTTCAGTGAAGTTTCTGATTCATATTTTACATTGTGAATAGATTATTACTTGAGCATAAGAGATCATATGATAATATTTATATATGTCGCTGTTATAAGAATGATCATGATGCCCTCATGTCCGTATTTTATTTTATCGACACCTCTATCTCTAAACATGTGGTCATGTTTTTCGTTATCGGCTTCCGCTTGAGGACAAGCGAGGTCTAAGCTTGGGGGAGTTGATACGTCCATTTTGCATCATGCTTTTATATAGATATTTATTGCATTATGGGTTGTTACTACACATTATGTCACAATACTTATGCCTTTTCTCTCTTATTTTACAAGGTTTACATGAAGAGGGAGAATGCCGGCAGCTGGAATTCTAGGCTGGAAAAGGAGCAAATATTAGAGACCTATTCTACACATCTCCAAAAGTCCTGAAACTTCACGGGAGCATGTTTTGGAATATATAAAAAATACTGGTGAAAGAATTAACCAGAGGGGGCCCACACCCTAGCCACGAGGGTGGGGGTGCGCCCTACCCCCTAGGCGCGCCCCCTGTCTCATGGGACCCCTGGCAGGCCTTTGGTACCCATCTTCTGCTATATGAAGTCTTTCGCCCGAGAAAAAATCATAAGCAAGCTTTCGGGATGAAACACCGCCGCCACGAGGTGGAACCTTGGCGGAACCAATCTAGGGCTCCGGCGGAGCTGTTCTGCCGGGGAAACATCCCTCTGGGAGGGGAAATCATCACCATCGTCATCATCATCGATCCTCTCAGCGGGAGGGGGTCAATCTCCATCAACATCTTCACCAGCACCATCTCCTCTCAAACCCTAGTTCATCTCTTGTATCCAATCTTTGTCCCAAAACCTCAGATTGGTACCTGTGGGTTACTAGTAGTGTTGATTACTCCTTGTAGTTGATGCTAGTTGGTTTATTTGGTGGAAGATCATATGTCCAGATCCTTTATGCATATTAATACCCCTCTGATTATGAACATGAATATGATTTGTGAGTACTTACGTTTGTTCCTGAGGACATGGGAGAAGTCTTGCTATAAGTAGTCATGTGAATTTGGTATTCGTTCTGTATTTTGATGAGATGTATGTTGTCTCTCCTCTAGTGGTGTCATGTGAACGTCGACTACATGACACTTCACCATTGTTTGGGCCTATAGGAAGGCATTGGGAAGTAATAAGTAGATGATGGGTTGCTAGAGTGACAGAAGCTTAAACCCTAGTTTATGTGTTGCTTCGTAAGGGGCTGATTTGGATCCATATGTTTCATGCTATGGTTAGGTTTACCTTAATACTTCTTTTTGTATTGGCAGATGCTTGCAAGAGGGGTTAATCATAAGTGGGATGCTTGTCCAAGGAAGGGCAGTACCCAAGCACCGGTCCACCCACATATCAAATTATCGAAGTACCAAACGCGAATCATATGAGCGTGATGAAAACTAGCTTGACGATAATTCTCATGTGTCCTCGGGGGCGCTTTCCTTTATATAAGAGTTTGTCCATGCTTGTCCTTTGCTACAAAAAGGATTGGGCCATCTTGCTTCACCTTATTTACTTCTATTACTTGTTACCCGTTACAAATTACCTTATCACAAAACTATCTATTACTGATAATTTTAGTGCTTGCAGAGAATACCTTACCGAAAACTGCTTATCATTTCCTTCTGCTCCTCGTTGGGTTCGACACTCTTATTTATCGAAAGGACTACGATAGATCCCCTATACTTGTGGGTCATCACTCTACCATGTTTTCTATCAACAAAGTCTCTCTTATCATAACATTAATTCTTTGATTGTGGGTTATCAAGATTAACAATAGGTTCAATCTCTACATCATTATCATTACTAGGTTGAGCATCAACATGAACATTATCGTTAACATTATCACTAGGTTCATGTTCATCACCAGATTGTGTCTCGGCATCAAAAATAGAAATATTATTGGGATTCTCAGGTGTATCAACAACAGGTTCACTAGAAGCATGCAAAGTCCTATCAGTTTTCTTCTTCTTTTTATTACTAGGACTAGGTGCATCAGTATTAACTCTCTGAGAATCTTGCTCAACTCTCTTAGGATGGCCCTCGGGATACAAAGGGTCCTGAGTCATCTTACCACCTCTAGTCATAACCCTAACAACATTATCATTATTCTTATTATTTAACTCATTGAGCAAATCATCTTGTGCCTTAAGTACTTGTTCTACTTGAGTTGTAACCATGGAAGCATGTTTACTAATAAGCTTAAGATCATTAGAAGTTCTACTCATGTAATCACCCAAGTGGTCAAGCATGTAAGCATTACGTTTCAATTGTCTACTAACATAAGCATTAAAGTTTTCTTGTTTAACAATAAAATTATCAAACTCATCCAAGCATTGACTAGCAGACTTATTATGAGGAATATCACCTTCATCAAATCTATAAAGAGAGTTTACCTCTCCTACCTGTGTCGGGTTATCAAGACCATGTATTTCTGCAATAGGCGGTAAATTCTTAACATTTTTAGCTTTTATACCTTTTTCTTTCATAGATTTCTTTACCTCTTGCATATCTTCAGGACTGAGAAATAGAATACCCCTTTTCTTCAGAGTTGGCTTAGGAGTTGGTTCAGGAAGTGTCCAATCATTATCATTACTCAACATACTACTAAATAGCAATTCAGCTTGCTCAACAGTTCTTTCCCTAAAAACACAACCAGCAAAACTATCTAGGTGGTCCCTGGAAGCATCGGTTAGTCCATTATAAAAGATATCAAGTATTTCATTTTTCTTGAGAGGATGATCAAGCAAAGCATTAAGTAATTGGAGAAGCCTCCCCCAAGCTTGTGGGAGAATCTCTTCTTCAATTTGCACAAAGTTAAATATTCCCCTTAGGGCAGCTTGTTTCTTATGAGCAGGGAAATATTTTGCACAAAAGTAGTAAATCATATCCTAGGGACTACGCACACAACCAGGAGCAATAGAATTAAACCATACTTTAGCATCACCCTTTAATGAGAAAGGAAACAACTTAAGAATATAGTAATGGCGATTTTTTCCTCATGAGCAAATAGGGTGGCTATATCATCAATTTAGTAAGATGTGCCACAACAGTTTCAGATTCATAACCATAGAAAGGACTAGATTCAACCAAAGTAATTAACTCAGGGTCGACAGAGAATTCATAATCCTTATCAGTAACAAAGATAGGTGAAGTAGCAAACATAGGGTCGTATTGTATTATAGCATTAAAAGACTTTTCTTTCAGCTTAGCTAGCGGTTTCTTAAGATCATCTCTATCATTACAAGAAAGAAAGTCTCTAGCAGTTTCCTCATCCATAATATAACCCTCAGGTACAACAGGCAATTCATATCTAGGGGGAGAATCATAACCTTTAGTTTCAATAATTTGATTCTCTCTAACCCTAGCAAGTTGTTCATCAAGAAATTCACCAAGTGGCACGGTATTATCAAGCAGAGAAGTAGTTCCACCACAAGCATCATGCATAGCATAAGTGGCATAATCAATAACATGCGACATATCAGAATCAATAGTAGGTGTGGGTGTCGCAAATTTACTCAAAATAGAAGGAGAATCAAGTGCAGAGCTAGATGACAGTTCCTTACCTCCCCTCGTAGTTGAGGGAAAAATCTTGGTTCTTTGATCTTTCAATTTCCTCATAGTGATCAACAGATATAAATCCCAAGTGACTAAGAGAATAGAGCTATTCTCCCTGGCAACGGCGCCAGAAAAAGGTCTTGATAACCCACAAGTATAGGGGATCGCAACAGTTTTCGAGGGTAGAGTACTCAACCCGAATTTATTGATTCGACACAAGGGGAGCCAAAGAATATTCTCAAGTATTAGCAGATGAGTTTTCAATTCAACCACACCTAAAAGACTTAATATCTGCAACAAAGTATTTAGTAGCAAAGTAGTATGGAAGTAATGGTAATGGTGGCAAAAGTGACAGTAGCAGTTTTGTAGCAATCGTAACAATGGCAACGGAAAAGTAACTTAGCAAAGATCAATATGAGAAGAGCTCGTAGGCAATGGATCAATGATGGATAATTATGTCGGATGTCATTCATCATGCAACAGTTATAACATAGGGTGACACAGAACTAGCTCCAATTCATCAATATAATGTAGGGATGTATTCTGAATATAGTCATACATGCTTATGGAAAAGAACTTGCATGACATCTTTTGTCCTACCCTCCCATGGCAGCAGGGTCCTATTGGAAACTAAGGGATATTAAGGCCTCCTTTTAATAGAGTACCAGACCAAAGCATTAGCACTTAGTGAATACATGAAATCCTCAAACTACGGTCATCACCGTAAAGTGTCCCGACTATTGTCACTCCGGGGTTGCCGGATCATAACACCTAGTAGGTGACTATAACTTGCAAGATAGGATCAAGAACACAAATATATTCATGAAAACATAATAGGTTCAGATCTGAAATCATGGCACTCGGGCCCTAGTGACAAGCATTAGGCATAGCAAAGTCATATCAACATCAATCTTAGAACATAGTGGATACTAGGGATCAAACCCTAACAAAACTAACTCGATTACATGGTAAATACCATCCAACCCATCACGGTTCAGCAAACCTACAATGGAATTACTCACGTATGGTGGTGAGCATCATGAAATTGGTGATGGAGGATGGTTGGTGATGACGATGGCGACGATTTCCCCTCTCCGGAGCCCAAAACGGACTCCAGATCTGCCCTCCCGTGGAAGAACAGGGCTTGGCGGCGGCTCTGTATCGTAAAACACGATGAATCCTTCTCTCTGATTTTTTTCTCCTCGAACGTGAATATAAGGAGTTGGAGTTGAGGTCAGTGGAGCCTCACGGGGCCCACAAGACAAAGGGCGTGCACCAGGGGGGTGGGCGCGCCCTCCACCCTTGTGGCCGGGGTGTGGGTCCCCTTCAGTTGATTATTTCGCCAATATTTTTTATTTATTCCAAAAATGATCTCCGTGAAGTTTTAGGTCATTCCGAGAACTTTTATTTCTGCACAAAAATAACACCATGGCAATTCTGTTGAAAACAACGTCAGTCCGAGTTAGTTCCATTGAAATCATGCAAATTAGAGTCCAAAATAAGGGCAAAAGAGTTTGGAAAAGTAGATATGATGAAGACATATCATAAGGCTAACCTTTCTTGAACTGTCTTGGAAGTGGTCTTGGTTCAGTATTATTTTGTTACGCTGCAATGGCGCCCAGTTTTTATAATCTGCTTCTTTGTTGCGCTTTATGATCACTGGTGGCGAACTTTGATGCACAGTGGATATAATATACTATAAATCCTTTATTGTATAGTGTATGCCATATTTCCTTTATTGTATATAGAGTAGGTTTGTTCTTAATTCCTACTAGTTACCGTATGTGCCATCATTCGCTATCTGAAAAATGGCGAAAATCTGATGTAGTCGACCGGACCGAAACATTCACCTCTAATGGGCCTGCATTTTAGCGGGCCACAATTGGGCTGACCTGCAACTTTCTTGGGCCTGAAAGGCCATTGGGGCCTTCACACTTTGCGCCAGGCCCACAACTTACACGGGCCTATATTCGGCCCAAAGTTTAGTTGGGCCTTTAGTGGACCCAGCGCTTAGTTGGGCCCTTGTAGCTTTGGGCCATTAATAGGTTGAATATTCTGCTGGCCTGTTACGACCGAGAAGAAACCATGGGCCTTTAGCAGGCCAAAATGCATGTTGGGCCTCAATTTTCACTAGTCGTCGACAAGCCTTCAGCAGGCTGAAATGTAGACCGGGCCATTATTGGTCCAATTATATGACGGGCCATTACCAGGCCAAAACATATCTCAGGCCTTAGTTGGCCCACTGATATCATGCGCCTTTAAGAGGCTGAAAGCTTAGTAGAGGCATCAACAGGCCAAATTATATGACATGCCTTTAACAGGTCCAAAGTCACGTTGGGCTACATTGTTGCCACATTGATCACGTGTTGTTAGAGGGTCGGATGTCGCGTCGGACCATATATGGCTCATGGGCAGCACGGGCCACTCCCAGGCCGAAAGACACATCGGGCTGAAATGGGCCCATGTCTACATCGGGCCTCTAACAGGCCGAAATGTCACCGGGCCGTAATTGGGCCCAAATATTCGACGAACAATTAACGGTCCACATCTGGCTTCGGGCCATAAATGGGCCATGTTTAAACAAGTCGTTAGTGGGCTGGCCCACTAGTACCTGAGTAAATACCACGGGCCTTTGGCTGGGCCGGCCTTTTTAACCTATATGGGCCTCTGTTGTGGCCCTGCCATGTGTCGAGTATCATAGGCACGTCTCCTCCATTGGACGGACGACGTCTGGCCCACCGAGGAGCCGACACATGTTTGCTCCAGCCAATGATGATTTTACACATGGAAAATCCCCATTAGTCCAGGTTGTTAACGGGTTATCGGATGCAAACCGGAACCCGATAGCTTAACGACGACCAAAGTAAAGTAGAGATAAGTATTTCCCTCAGTTAGAGAACCAAGGTATCAATCCAGTAGGAGGTACAAGCAAGTCCCCAATCTATGCACCTATACAAACAATCAAACACTTGCACCCAACACGATAAAGGGGTTGTCAATCCCTTCACGGTCAATTGCAAAGGTGAGATCTGATAGGGACAGACAAAACTAAATAAAGGATAACTAAATTATTTTGGATTTTTTGGTTTATAGATTTGAAAATAAAAGATTGCAAAATAGTAGATCGGAAAAAAATATGATAGAAAGTAGACCCGGGGGCTATAGTTTCACTAGAGGCTTATCTCATGAAGGCAAATAATATGGTGGGTGAACAAATTACTGTCGAGCAATTGATAGAAAAGTGCAAAGTTATGACGATATCCAAGGCAATGATTATGCATATAGGCATAATGTCTGTGTCAAGTAGACCGACTCCTGCCTGCATCTACTACTATTACTCCACACATCGACCGCTATCCAGCATGCATCTAGAGTATTAAGTTCATAAAGAACGGAGTAACGCCTTAAGTAAGATGACATGATGTAGAGGGATAAACTCAAGCAATATGATGAAAACCCCATATTTTATCCTTGATGGCAGCAATACAAATACATGCCTCGCTACCCCTACTTTGTCACTGGGTGAGGCACCGCAAGATTGAACTCAAAACCAAGCACCTCTCCCATTGCAAGAAATATCAATCTAGTTGGCCAAACCAAACCGATAATTCGAAGAGAAATACAAAGATATCAAATCATGCATATAAGAATTCAGAGAAGATTCAAATAATATTCATAGATAATCTGATCATAAATCCACAATTCATCGGATCTCGACAAACACACTGCAAAAGAAGATTACATCAGATAGATCTCCAAGAACATCAAGGAGAACATGGTATTGAGAATCAAAGAGAGAAGAAACCATCTAGCTACTAGCTATGGACCCATAGGTCCGAGGTAAACTACTCACGCTTCATCAGAAGGGCAATAGGGTTGATGTGGAATCCCTCCATGATCGAATCCCCCTCCAGCAGATTGCCGAAAAAGGTCCCAAGATGGGATCTCACGGGTACAGAAGGTTGCGGCGGCAGAAAAGTGTTTTGTGTCTCCCCCTGAGGGTTTTGGAATATATGTTAATTTATAGGACGAAGAGGTGGGTCAGAGGAGTCCCGGGGAGCCACAAGGTAGGGGTGCGGCCCTTAGGGCGCGCCCTCCACCCCTGTCGCCGCCTCGTGGCTCTTCTGGCTTGGACTCCAAGTCCTTCGGGTGTCTTTTGGTCCAAGAAAAATCATTGCAAAGTTTTATTTTGTTTGGACTCCGTTTGATATTCCCTTTCTATGAAACTCAAAAACAAGGAAAAAAACAGAAACTGACACTGGGCTCTAGGTTAATAAATTAGTCCCAAAAATAATATAAAATAGCATATTAATGCATATAAAACATACAAAACAGATAATATAATAGCATGGAACAATCAAAAATTATAAATACATTGGAGACGTATCAGTATACCTTCAAGCACTCACCTCCCCGGCAACGGAGCCAGAAAAGAGCTTGATGTCTACTATGCAACCTTCTTCTTGTAGACTCATGTTGGGTCTCCAAGCACATAGTTTTGTAGGATGGCAGCAATTTTCCCTCAAGTGGACGACCTAAGGTTTATCAATCTGTGGGAGGCGTAGTGCTACCTCTTGAGCATGCATTAGTTTTCCCTTGAAGAGGAAAGGGTGATGCAGCAAAGTAGCATAAGTATTTCCCTCAGTTTTGAGAACCAAGGTATCAATCCAGTAGGAGACAACGCACAAGTCACCTAGTACCTGCACAAACAATCAAGAACCTTACAGCCAACGCGATAAAGGGGTTGTCAATCCCTTCACGGTCACTTGCAAAAGTGAGATCCAATAAAGATAGTAAAGAAAATATTTTTGGTATTTTTGTTGTATAGGTTGGAAAGTAAAGGTTGCAAGATAGTAAACGAGATGCGATGTAAATAAAAGAGATGCAATATAATAAGAAAGAGACCGGGGGCCATAGGTTTCACTAGTGGCTTCTCTCAAGATAGCATGTATTACGGTGGGTGAACAAATTACTGCCGAGCAGTTGATAGAAGGGCGCATAGTTATGAAGATATCTAAGGCAATGATCATGAATATAGGCATCACGTCCATGTCAAGTAGATCAAAACGATTCTGCATCTACTACTCTTACTCCACACATCGACCGCTATCCAGCATGCATCTAGAGTATTAAGTTCATAAGAACAGAGTAATGCATTAAGCAAGATGACATGATGTAGAGGGATAAACTCAAGCAATATGATATAAACCCCATCTTTTTATCCTCGATGGCAACAATACAATACGTGCCTTGCTGCCCCTACTGTCACTGGGAAAGGACACCGCAAGATTGAACCCAAAGCTAAGCACTTCTCCTATTGCAAGAAAGATCAATCTAGTAGGCCAAACTAACCCGATGATTCGAAGAGACTTGCAAAGATATCAACAAATCATGCATATAAGAATTCAGAGATGAACCAAATAATATTCATAGATAATCTTGTTCATAAACCCACAATTCATCGGATCTCGGCAAACACACCGCAAAAGAGTATTACATCGAATAGATCTCCAAGAACATCGAGGAGAACTTTGTATTGAGAATCAAAGAGAGAGAAGAAGCCATCTAGTTAATAACTATGGACCCGAAGGTCTATGGTAAACTACTCATGCTTCATCGGAGAGGAAATGGTGTTGATGTAGAAGCTATAGGATCGAAAGTATGTCTAGAGGGGGGGTGATTAGACTACTTGACCAAATAAAAATCTAGCCTTTTCCCAATTTTAGTTCTTGGCAGATTTTAGCCACTTTGAACAAGTCAAGCAATCTTAACACAGTTCAAGCAAGCATGCAAAGAGTATATGAGCAGCCGAAAGTAAAGCATGCAACTTGCAAGAATGTAAAGGGAAGGGTTTGGAGGATTCAAACGCAATTGGAGACACGGATGTTTTGTCGTGGTTCCGATAGGTGGTGCTATCGTACATCCACGTTGATGGAGACTTCAACCCATGAAGGGTAATGGTTGCGCGAGTCCACGGAGGGCTCCACCCACAAAGGGTCCACAAAGAAGCAACCTTGTCTATCCCACCATGGCCATCACCCACGAAGGACTTGCCTCACTAGCGGTAGATCTTCACGAAGTAGGCGATCTCCTTGCCCTTACAAACTCCTTGGTTCAACTCCACAATCTTGTCGGAGGCTCCCAAGTGACACCTAGCCAATCTAGGAGACACCACTCTCCAAGAAGTAACAAATGGTGTGTTGATGATGAACTCCTTGCTCTTGTGCTTCAAATGATAGTCTCCCCAACACTCAACTCTCTCTCACAGGATATGAATTTGGTGGAAAGAAGATTTGAGTGGAAAGCAACTTGGGGAAGGCTAGAGATCAAGATTCATATGGTAGGAATGGAATATCTTGGTCTCAACACAAGTGTAGGTGGTTCTCTCTCAAAAAATATAGGTTGGAAGTGTAGGTTTGTTCTGATGGCTCTCCCCACGAATGAAGAGGAGGTGGAGGGGTATATATAGCCTCCACACAAAATCTAACCGTTACACATAACTTTCCAAACTCGATGGGACCGAATGGTTAAACTCGGTCGGACCGATTCAGCAAAACTAGTGACCATTAGGGTTTTCGGTGGGACCGACATGCAACTCGGTAGGACCGATATGATTAGGGTTAGGGCATAACGTAATCTCGGTGAGACCGATTACACAAACTCGGTGAGACCGATTACACAAACTCGGTGAGACCGATTTTGGTAATAAGCTAACCAGAGAGTTGGTCACGTAAACTCGGTGGGACCGATCGCTCATTTCGGTGAGACCGAAACGTTACGAAGGGAGAACAGAGAGTTTACATTGCAATCTCGATGGGACCGATCGCTCATCTCGGTGAGACCGAAATGTTACGAAGGGAAACAGAGAGATTACAATCCCATCTCGGTGAGACCGAGATCCCTATCGGTGAGACCGATTTGCCTAGGGTTTGTGGCAGTGGCTATGACATTTGAAACTCGGTGGCGCCGGATAGAAAGAATCGGTGGGGCCGAGTTTGACTTTTGGTTTTGGTCATATGTGGATGTGAGAAAGTAGTTGAGGGTTTTGGAGCATATCACTAAGCGTTTTGAGCAAGAGCCTCATTAAGCAACACCTCATCCCTCCTTGATAGTATTGGCTTTTCCTATAGACTCAATGTGATCTTGGATCACTAAAATAGAAAATGTAGAGTCTTGAGCTTTGAGCTTGAGCCAATCCTTTGTCCTTAGCATTTTGAGGGGTCCACTTTTCTCATTCATGCCATGCCAATCATTGAGCTTTCGTGAGATATTAATCTTGAAGTAGCATTAGCTCAATGAGCTATATGTTGTTAGGAATTACCAAAACCACCTAGGGATAGTTGCACGTTCAATCTCCCCCTTTTTGGTAATTGATGGCCATATATAGATCAAAGCTTCGACAAATGATAATAAGAGTGAAAAACATTGTCGCTTTGAGAAGTATGTGAAAAGCAAGAGCTCCCCCTAAATTTGTGCATAGTTTAAGATTTGCTTTGGACTGCAAATGCACAAAGATTTAGGATCATGGGTTACTCTTCCATGTCACATACATCTTGGTGGAGCGCTCAAAATGATAATAATTAAAATACATGCACTCATCACCAAGCAAAATGAATGATCATATAAAAGGATAATGTCATCCAACAAGCATTAAGGTAGCATATGATCAAACACATGATCATATAAGCAAGCACAAAGTAAAAAGTATCTCAACCAAGCAAATAAACGAAGTTTAACCACCAAACAAAAAGAGAGAATAAAAAGCAACGCTCTCTCTCGAAGCCTATGATCTATACATTTTCTCCCCCTTTGGCAACAAGTTACCAAAAAGTTCATAAAAATGCATAGTGCTAGATCGACACTTAGGCTTGGTCTTCAGGTGGTGGTGTAGATAGAACTCCAAGAACGAAGGCATCAGTTGATGTAGATGGAGCTGGTGGAGTAGATGCTAGAGCCGGTGGCACTGAAGCTGTAGCTGGTGCAGATGAAGTAGCTCTGGTGTCTGGAATAGGCACTGCAGCAGACCTTTGACCTCTGGGCACGCTAGCAAAAGCACCAGTGGTTGTCTTGCCCTTCTTCTCCTCCACTTCATCCTAAAGTTTCTCAACGACTGACTGGATCTCAGTGACCTTCACATCTAAGTCATAGAACTTCTGCTCCACGATCCTCTCCAAGCTCTCCTGGTTTTGAGATAGGGTGGCCAGTCCCTTCTCAATCCTCAGAGTGGAGGAAATCAAGTAGCCAAGCTGATCTTGCTTGCTCTTTAGAAGATACTGAGATGCTTCTTCAGTAGTTGGCATCCTTGCAGCCTTTTCAGCCTTTGCCTTCTCCTTCTTGGCTTGGTGGCAGCAGCTGTGCCATATTCTTTTTTCAGGACTTTCCTCTTTGAGGTGGTTTCTTCTTCTTCACCCACATAGTCCTCATCCTCTGACTTTGAGGTTCTTTTCTTGCTGGCCCTTGTGGCAGCCTTTGGCAGATTGCTGGGTGTGCTCTTGCTGCTATCATCTGAGCTGCTAGAGGGACTAGTGCCCTCACTCAAGTGAACCTGCTCCTCTGACTTGTTCTGACTGTCACTCTGATCTGACATGATGCAAACACTGACAGCAGACCCTGTGAATAGATTGTAGATGAGGTAGAGTGGATGAGCATCACAAAGTACAGAGGTTTTGCAAAAGAATGAATTAAAAACTTAGTTTTAGTTTTCCACAGAAAGCATTTCGGATCTACCGATTTGCAAACTCGGTGATACCGAAGCAGCTTTTGGAACCTAAACTAGTGAACTCGGTCAGACCGAGTCACGGTTTGGTGGCATTGAGACTGTTAGGGTTTCACAAAGTGCTGAACTCGGTCACACCGATTTGCAATTCTCGGTCAGACCGAGAATCACATGTGCAATGGCCTGACCCAAATCAGTGGAACCGATTTCATCAACTTGGTCGGTCCGAGATGGTTTCGGTGGAAACCTAACCCTAAATTTTCAATTCATGACTAAATTACGGAGTGTTTTCGATGGATAGAATGATCTCAATCGTGGAAAGATACATGGCAAAGCAATGTGCTGGGGAATCGGAGTTAGAACAGAACAAAGTTCAAGTCCATACCCTAGTTCGGCGATGAACTTGCTATGGCGGCAATGGCGGAGACGATCCCGTTGACGGCGGCAGAGACCAGCGACAGGAGGCGGCTGGCGACGAGGAGGATGATCCGGAGACCCAGGGAGGCAGAGCAGGCTAAGCGCGGGCGAGGAGGTTCGGAAAGTTTTCCAAAATTTGACCCGTGGATATATATAGCCTGACCATGTTGGTGTGACCGAGTGGAACAACTCGGTGGCACCGAGATTCATAACTGCAAGCAGTTACTGAAACTCGGTGTGACCGAAAAGTTCAAATCGGTTGCACACAAAGAAGTTTTGGAAGTTTAAGTCTATGACGAATCGGGGACTCTGAGTGCTCCTCACACAGAGTGGTTCGAATCTGACTTGATCAAACTTTGTGATGCAACATGAATAGAGTTTGAGACGAGAAAAGCATAGATAGCTAGAGAAGGTTCTTAGGCATTCTTGTCCATCCACTTGGCCAAGAGAAAAGGAAACCAATCAATCAAAACAACAAGTGGATGTCCTCGAATGAGTAAATTATGCAACCAACATGCTCACACAATAAAATGACAAATGAAATATGTGGCAAAGCATGCACAAACAATTCTAGCATCTATCAAGCAATTGGCGATCACTAGGTCATCTATATATGAGTATATTGACTTAGGAGTCAAATGAGAACATTTGATCATAGGTCATACTCATCGTTTAAGCACAAGTGGGGTTACCACTTGTACATAAAGCGTTGTTGTGTTCACACCATTAGAGTTGCTTTAACTCAATTGTTAGAGCTAAGCTCCCCCTAGATGTGATATCCCCCCTAAGAGGGATGAACTAACCTTGGGTTTTGTCGATGATGACTTCATGTAGGTGTTGAAGATGTGGATGCTCTAAGTTGATGTAGATCATTCGGAGCTATCCTTTAGAGTGAGTTGCACTTTCAATACCTACACGGGTTAGTCCCACAAGGAACAAACAAGGATATCCATAGACATAGAGTGATGCACACACAAGATGATGTCTATGAGAGCATTAGGTTAACTTGTCCCTTGTCTTACCAATAAGAGGGTTTGTGACTCCTTGAACTAGTGCAAGATGTGGAAGTTGATTGCACTTGTTCTTTCCAAAATGATAAGAGTGAAGTATGTAGGCGGAGTCACCCTCAAGAATTCTCTAGTTCTTCTTCTTCGGGATCCACACCATCTTGATGGGAATCCTCGGAGTTGTAGTTGGATGAAGTGGAACTTGATGTAGTCTTGGGAACCCACTTGACCAAGGCCTTAGGAGCTTCTTCAAATGCATCAATTTCCTCTTGAAGTTTGTCCTTGCCTTTTTCCTTGTGGTCTTGTGGTGGAAGATCATCTTGAGATTGTGTCCCCTTGAAAGAAGTAGGATCATACTTCTCTTGTTGAGGAACAAACTTCGTCTTGGGGTATTGATCTTCTTCCCACTCAACTCCATTGGCATTGAACTTTCGTTCAAAACAAATACCTTGATTCTTCCGGTGCCTTCCTTGCTTGCGTAAAATTTCCTCGAATTGCTTACTCCCGGCAAGGCTCTTGTAAACACCTTTCTCTATGATTCCCTTCAATAAGCTATTTTCTTGCTCAAGTGCAACTTGGCTAAGAGAATCATTAGTAGAATCAAGAGAACTACTAGAAGCAACAATATTGGATTTAGCATGATTATTGTTACTACTAGAAGAAGAATCCTTCTTGTTCTTGTTACTAGACTTGACTTGAGGCATGCAAGTGGATAAGAGTAAATGCTTGGCATTATAAGAAGAACTTTTCTTGCGAAGATCATCATTGATTGCCTTTAAGAACTCATGCTCTTGCTCAAGATTGAGCCTCTCAAAAAGTAATTTCTCATGAGTCCTTAAAATTTCTTGATGATCTCCTAAGATAGTTTCATGAGGTAACTTAAGAGTGTTTAGTTCTTTAGTTAGAGACTCAATCTTCTCCTTATCATTGTCATTCGTTTCATCTTGATTAGCATGATTTATTGACATTTCATCATAGTATTCATCACTAGAGTTGTCAAAAAGTAAATCATCATCACCTAACAAGTCATCTTCATCACTATTGAAATCAACATACTCGGGGTGTGATACCTTTGGGCCTTTAGCCATGAAGCATCTTCCAATTCCTTCATTTGGTGAATCAAATATGTCGTAGGAGTTGGTTGACATAAGTGCTAGACCGGCAACACCTTCATCTTGAGTATGTTCGGAGTCAGAGTGATAGCTTCTCTCGGAGTCATTGTCGGAGTCGGAGCCGGATACCCATTCACCAACATGAGCTTGATGTCTTTGTTTTGTGTAGCTCCTTGATGACTTGTCCTTCCTTTCCAAATCCTTGCTTCTCCGGGAGGGTCTTCGTTCATAACGATCATCCCTACTCCTTCTCTCCCTCGATGGTGATTCTTCTCTTCTACTTCTTCTTTTGGGAGAATCTTCTCTTCTCTTGTGGGGAGCTGTACACTCATTGGAGTAGTGTACGAGTCTTCCACAATTGTAGCAGTTTCACTCTTGACTAGAAGATCTTTTGTCATTGTAGGACCTTGACTTGGAACTTCTCTCTTTGCTTCTATTCTTGTAGAACTTATTGAAGTTCTTCACCATTAGGCTCAATTCTTCATTGAAGGTTTGTTTCTCACTTGATGATGTGGGAGCTTCACATGAGGCTTTGTAAGCACCACTTGACTTGTTATGGAGCTCCTCCTTATCCTTGAGTGACATCTCATGAGCAACAATTCTTCCAATGACTTCCGTTGGCTTGAGATCTTTGTAATTTGGCATCATTTGGATCAATGTGCATACGGTATCGTATTTTCCATCCAAGGCTCTCAGGATCTTCTTTATGATGAATTTGTCGGTCATCTCTTCACTTCGTAAGCCGGCAATCTCATTTGTGATAAGAACAAGCCTAGAGTACATTTCAGTGACACCTTCACCATCCTTCATTTTGAACTTGTCAAGTTGACTTTGAAGCACATCCAACTTGGACTCCTTGACGGAGTCGGTACCTTCGTGCATATCAATCAAAGTATCCCAAATTTCCTTTGCATTCTCAAGACGGCTGATTTTGTTGAATTCTTCGGGGCGCAATCCGTTGAAGAGGATATCACAAGCTTGAGCTTGTATTGCAGCATCTTCAACTCTTCCGCGGTAGCTTCACGATTCGGTTCTCTCCCATCAAAGAATTCACCGTGCAAGCCAACACACACAATAGCCCAAACGGCGGGGTTATGTCCAAGAATATGCATTTTCATCTTATGCTTCCAACTAGCAAAATTAGTACCATCAAAGTAAGGACCTCTATGGTGGTAATTTCCCTCGCTAGACGCCATACCCTCCTAGGTTGTGAAACCAAGGCTATGACTTCCAAAAGCTATGAAAATCAAGGCAAATGGAGACCAAAGCTCTGATAACACTTGTAGGATCGAAAGTATGTCTTGAGGGGGGGTGATTAGACTACTTGACCAAATAAAAATCTAGCATTTTCCCAATTTTACTTCTTGGCAGATTTTAGCAACTTTGAACAAGTCAAGTAATCTTAACACAATTCAAGCAAGCATGCAAAGATTATATGAGCAGCCGAAAGTAAAGCATGCAACTTGCAAGAATGTAAAGGGAAGGGTTTGGAGGATTCAAACGCAATTGGAGACACAGATGTTTTGTCGTGGTTCCGATAGGTGGTGCTATTGTACATCCACGTTGATGGAGACGTCAACCCACGAAGGGTAACGGTTGCGCGAGTCCACGGAGGGCTCCACCCACGAAGGGTCCACGAAGAAGCAACCTTGTCTATCCCACCATGGCCATCGCCCACAAAGGACTTGTCTCACTAGCGGTAGATCTTCACGAAGTAGGCAATCTCCTTGCCCTTACAAACTCCTTGGTTCAACTCCACAATCTTGTCGGAGGCTCCCAAGTGACACCTAGCCAATCTAGGAGACACCACTCTCCAAGAAGTAACAAATGGTGTGTTGATGATGAACACCTTGCTCTTGTGCTTCAAATGATAGTCTCCCCAACACTCAATCTCTCTCACAGGATATGGATTTGGTGGAAAGAAGATTTGAGTGGAAAGCAACTTGGGGAAGGCTAGAGATCAAGATTCATATGGTAGGAATGGAATATCTTGGTCTCAACACAAGTGTAGGTGGTTCTCTCTCAAAAAATATAGGTTGGAAGTGAAGGTTTGTTCTGATGGCTCTCCCCACGAATGAAGAGGAGGTGGAGGGGTATATATAGCCTCCACACAAAATCTAACTGTTACACATAACTTTCCAAACTTGGTGGGACCGAATGGTTAAACTCGGTCGGATTGATTCAGCAAAGCTAGTGACCGTTCGGGTTTTTGGTGGGACCGACATGCAACTCGATAGGACCGATATGATTAGGGTTAGGGCATAATGTAATCTTGGTGAGACCGATTACACAAACTCGGTGAGACCGATTACACAAACTCGGTGAGACCGATTTTGGTAATAAGCTAACCAGAGAGTTGGTCAGGTAAACTCAGTGGGACCAATCGCTCATTTCGGTGAGACCAAAATGTTACGAAGGGAGAACAGAGAGTTTACATTGCAATCTCGGTGGGACCGATCGCTCATCTCGGTGAGACCAAAATGTTACGAAGGGAAACAAAGAGATTACAATCCCATCTCGGTGAGACCGAGATCCCTATCGTTGAGACCTATTTGCCTAGGGTTTGTGGTAGTGGCTATGACATTTGAAACTCGGTGGCACCGGATAGAAAGAATCGGTGGGGTCGAGTTTGACTTTTGGTTTTGGTCATATGTGGATGTGAGAAAGTAGTTGAGGGTTTTGGAGCATATCACTAAGCATTTTGAGCAAGAGCCTCATTAAGCAACACCTCATCCCTCCTTGATAGTATTGGCTTTTCCTATAGACTCATTGTGATCTTGTATCACTAAAATAGAAAATGTAGAGTCTTGAGCTTTGAGCTTGAGCCAATCCTTTGTCATCAGCATTTTGAGGGGTCCACTTTTCTCATCCATGCCATGTCAATCATTGAGCTTTCCTGAGATATTAATCTTGAAGTAGCATTAGCTCAATGAGCTATATGTTGTTAGGAATTACCAAAACCACCTAGGGATAGTTGCACTTTCAGAAGCCCTCCGTGATCGATTCCCCCTCCGGCAGATCGCCGAAAAAGGCCCCAAGATGGGATCTCACGGGTACAGAAGGTTGTGGCGGTGGAAAAGTGGTTTCGTGGCTCTCTGTGATGTTTCTAGGGTATAAGAGTATATATATAGGCGAAATAAGTACGTCGATGGAGCTATGAGGGGCCCACGAGGGTGGGGGGCGCCTACCCCCTGGACGCGCCCTCCTGCCTCGTGGCCGCCTCGTGGAGTTCCAGACTTTGACTCCAAGTCTTCTGGATTGCTTTCGGTCCAAGAAAGATCATCGCGAAGGTTTCATTCCGTTTGGACTCCGTTTGGTATTCCTTTTCTGTGAAATTCTAAAATAGGCAAAAAAACAGAAACTCGCACCGGGCCTCCGGTAAATAGGTTAGTCCCAAAAATAATATAAAAGAGCATATTAAAGCCCATTAAACATCCGAAATAGATAATTTAATAACATTGAACAATCAAAAAATTGTAGATACGTTGGAGACGTATCAAGCATCCCCAAGCTTAATTCCTGCTTGTCCTCAAGTAGGTAAATGATAAAAACAGATTTTTTGATGCGGAATGCTACCTATCATAATTATCAATGTAATTTTCTTTATTGTGGCATGAGTGTTCAGATCCGAAAGATTCAAAACAAAAGTTTAATATTGACATAAAAATAATAATACTTCAAGCATACTAATAAAGCAATCCTGTCTTCTCAAAATAACATGGCCAAAGAAAGTTATCCCTACAAAATCATATAGTCTGGCTATGCTCTATCTTCATCACACAAAATATTTAAATCATGCACAACCCCGATGACAAGCCAAGCAATTGTTTCATACTTTTGATGTTCTCAAACTTTTTCAATCTTCACGCAATACATGAGCGTGAGCCATGGACATAGCACTGTAGGTGGAATATAATGGTGGTTGTGGAGAAGACAAAAAGGAGAAGATAGTCTCACATCAACTAGGCGTATCGATGGATATGGAGATGCCCATCAATAGATGTCAATGTGAGCGAGTAGGGATTGCCATGCAACGGATGCACTAGAGCTATAAGTGTATGAAATCTCAAAAAGAAACTAAGTGGGTGTGCATCCAACTCGCTTGCTCACGAAGACCTAGGGCATTTTGAGGAAGCCCATCATTGGAATATACAGGCCAAGTTCTATAATAAAATATTCCCACTAGTATATGAAAGTGACAACATAGGAGACTCTCTATCATAAAGATCATGGTGCTACTTTGAAGCACAAGTGTGGAAAAAGGATAGTAGCATTGCCCCTTCTCTCTTTTTCTCTCATTTTTTATTTGGGCCTTTCTCTCTATTTTTTATGGCCTCTTTTTAAAAAAATCGTTTGTAGTCTCATCCCGACTTGTGGGGGAATCATAGTCTCCATCATCCTTTCCTCACATGGGACAATGCTCTAATAATGATGACCATCACACTTTTATTTACTTACAACTCAAGAATTACAACTCGATACTTAGAACAAATTATGACTCTATGTGAATGCCTCCGATGGTGTACCGGGATGTGCAATGAATCAAGAGAGACATGTACGAAAGAATTATGAAGGTGGCTTTGCCACAAATACGATGTCAACTACATGATCATGCAAAGCAATATGACAATGATGAAGCGTGTCATAATAAACGGAACACTGGAAAGTTTCATGGCAATATATCTCAGAATGGCTATGGAAATGCCATAATAGGTAGGTATGGTGGCTGTTTTGAGTAAGGTAAATGGTGGGTTTATGGTACCGGCGAAAGTTGCGCGGTACTAGAGAGGCTAGCAACGGTGGAAGGGTGAGAGTGTGTATAATCCATGGACTCAACATTAGTCATAAAGAACTCACATACTTATTGCAAAAAACTATTAGTTATCGAAATGAAGTACTACGCGCATGCTCCTAGGGGATAGATTGGTAGGAAAAGACCATCGTTCGTCCCCGACCACCACTCATAAGGAAGACAATCAAAAAATAAATCATGCTCTAACTTCATCACATAATGGTTCACCATATGTGCATGCTACGGGAATCACAAACTTTAACACAAGTATCTCTCAAATTCACAACTACTCAACTAGCATGACTCTAATATCACCATCTTCATGAAGGAAATATGCCCTAGAGGCAATAATAAAGTTATTATTTATTTCCTTATATCATGATAAATGTTTATTATTCATGCTAGAATTGTATTATCCGGAAACATAATACATGTGTGAATACATAGACAAACAGAGTGTCACTAGTATGCCTCTACTTGACTAGATCGTTAATCAAAGATGGTTAAGTTTCCTGGCCATTGACATGGGTTTTCATTTGATTAACGGGATCACATCATTAGGAGAATGATGTGATTGACATGACCCATTCCGTTAGCTTAGCACACGATCATTTAGTATGTTGCTATTGCTTTCTTCATGACTTATACATGTTCCTATGATTATGAGATTATGCAACTCCCGTTTACCGGAGGAACACTTTGTGTGCTATCAAACGTCACAACATAATTGGGTGATTATAAAGGTGCTCTACAGGTGTCTCCGAAGGTACTTGTTGGGTTGGCGTATTTTGAGATTAGGATTTGTCACTCCGATTGTCAGAGACGTATCTCTAAGCCCTCTCGGTAATGCACATCACTTAAGCCTTGCAAGCATTGTAACTAATGAGTTAGTTACGGGATGATGTATTACGGAACGAGTAAAGAGACTTGCCGGTAACGAGATTGAACTAGGTATTGAGATACCGACGATCGAATCTCGGGCAAGTAACATACCGATGACAAAGGGAACAACGTATGTTGTTATGCGGTCTGGCCGATAAAGATCTTCGTAGAATATGTAGGAGCCAATATGAGCATCCAGGTTCCGCTATTGGTTATTGACCGGAGACGTGTCTCGGTCATGTCTACATAGTTCTCGAACCCGTAGGGTCCGCACGCTTAACGTTACGATGACAGTTATATTATGAGTTTATATGTTTCGATGTACCGAAGGTTGTTCGGAGTCCCGGATGTGATCACGGACGTGACGAGGAGTCTCGAAATGGTCGAGAAATGAAGATTGATATATTGGAAGCCTATGTTTAGATATCAGAAGTGTTCTGGGTGAAATAGTGATTTTACCGGAGTACCGGGAGGTTATCGAACCCCCCCCCCCCGGGAATCAAATGGGCCTTAGTGGACCTAGGTGGAAGAGATGAGAGGATGCAAGGGCTGGCCGCGTGCCCCTCCCCCCTAGTCCGAATAGGACAAGGAGAGGGGGGCGGCGCCCCCCTTCCTTCTTTCTCCTCCACTCCTTCCCCCCAAGACCTAATCCAACTAGGAAAAAGGAGGGGAGTCCTACTCCCGGTAGGAGTAGGACTCCTCATGCGCGCCTCCTCCTATGGCCGGCCGCACCCCCCTTGCTCCTTTATATACGGGGGTGGGGGGCACCCTAGAGACACCACAATTGATCATTGATCTCTTAGTCGTGTGCGGTGCCCCCCTCCACCATAGTCCACCTCAATAATACTGTAGTGGTGCTTAGGCGAAGCCCTGCGTCGGTAGAACATCAACATCGTCACCACACCGTCGTGCTGACGAAACTCTCCCTCAACACTCGGCTGGATCGGAGTTCGAGGGACGTCATCGGGCTGAACATGTGCTAAACTCGGAGGTATCATACGTTCGGTACTTGATCGGTCGGATCATGAAGACGTACGACTACATCAACCGCGTTGTGCTAAACACTTCCGCTTTCGGTCTACGAGGGTACGTGGACAACACTCTCCCCTCTCGTTTGCTATGCACCACCATGATCTTGCGTGTGCATAGGAATTTTTTTGAAATTACTACGTTCCCCAACAGTGGTATCAGAGCCAGGTTTTATGCGTTGATGTTATATGCATGAGTAGAACACAAGTGAGTTGTGGGTGATATAAGTCATACTGCTTACCAGCATGTCATACTTTGGTTCGGCGGTATTGTTGGATGAAGCGACCCGGACCGACATTACGCGTACGCTTACGCGAGACTGGTTCTACCGACGTGCTTTGCACATAGGTGGCTGGCGGGTGACAGTTTCTCCAACTTTAGTTGAACCGAGTGTGGCTACGTCCGGTCCTTGCGAAGGTTAAAACAGCACCAACTTGACAAACTATCGTTGCGGTTTTGATGCGTAGGTAAGAACGGTTCTTGCTAAGCCCGTAGCAGCCACATAAAACTTGCAACAACAATGTAGAGGACGTCTAACTTGTTTTTGCAGGGCATGTTGTGATGTGATATGGTCAAGACATGATGCTAAATTTTATTGTATGAGATGATCATGTTTTGTAACCGAGTTATCGGCAACTGGCAGGAGCCATATGGTTGTCGCTTTATTGTATGCAATGCAATCGCCCTGTAATGCTTTACTTTATCGCTAAGCGGTAGCGATAGTCGTGGAAGCATAAGATTGGCGAGACGACAACGATGCTACGATGGAGATCAAGGTGTCGCGCCGGTGATGATGGTGATCATGACGGTGCTTCGGAGATGGAGATCACAAGCACAAGATGATGATGGCCATATCATATCACTTATATTGATTGCATGTGATGTTTATCTTTTATGCATCTTATCTTGCTTTGATTGACGGTAGCATTATAAGATGATCTCTCACTAAATTTCAAGATAAAAGTGTTCTCCCTGAGTATGCACCGTCACCAAAGTTCGTCGTGCCCAGACACCGCGTGATGATCGGGTGTGATAAGCTCTACGTCCATCTACAATGGGTGCAAGCCAGTTTTTGCACACGCAGAATACTCAGGTTAAACTTGACGAGCCTAGCATATGCAGATATGGCCTCAGAACACTGAGACCGAAAGGTCGAGCGTGAATCATATAGTAGATATGATCAACATAGTGATGTTCACCATTGAAAGCTACTCCATTTCACGTGATGATCGGTTATGGTTTAGTTGATTTGGATCACGTGATCACTTAGAGGAATAGAGGGATGTCTTTCTAAGTGGGAGTCCTTAAGTAATATGATTAATTGAACTTAAATTTATCATGAACTTAGTACCTGATAGTATCTTGCTTGTCTATGTTTGATTGTAGATAGATGGCCCGTGTTGTTGTTCCGTTGAATTTTAATGTGTTCCTTGAGAAAGCAAAGTTGAAAGATGATGGTAGCAATTACACGGACTGGGTCCATAACTTGAGGATTATCCTCATTGCTGCACAGAAGAATTATGTCCGGGAAGCACCGTTGGGTGCCAGGCCTGCTGTTGATGCAACTAACGACGCTAAGAAAGTCTGGCAGAGCAAAGCTGATGACTACTCGATAGTTCAGTGTGCCATGCTTTACGGCTTAGAACCGGGACTTCAATGACGTTTTGAACGTCATGGAGCATATGAGATGTTCCAGGAGTTGAAGTTAATATTTCAAGCAAATTCCCGAATTGAGAGATATGAAGTCTCCAATAAGTTCTACAGCTGCAAGATGGAGGAGAATAGTTCTGTCAGTGAACATATACTCAGAATGTCTGGGTACCATAATCACTTTACTCAGCTGGGAGTTAATCTTCCGGTTGATAGTGTCATTGACAGAGTTCTTCAATCACTGCCACCAAGCTATAAGAGCTTCGTGATGAACTATAATATGCAAGGGATGAATAAGACAATTCCCGAGCTCTTCGCAATGCTAAAGGCTGCAGAGGTAGAAATCAAGAAGGTGCATCAAGTGTTGATGGTCAACAAGACCACTAGTTTCAAGAAAAAGGGTAAAGGGAAGAATAAGGGTAACTTCAAGAAGAACAGGAAGCAAGTTGCTGCTCAGGAGAAGAAACCCAAGTCTGGACCTAAGCCTGAAACTAAGTGCTTCTACTGCAAGCAGACTGGTCACTGGAAGCGGAACTGCCCCAAGTATTTGGCGGATAAGAAGGATGGCAAGGTGAACAAAGGTATATGTGATATACATGTTATTGATGTGTACCTTACTAGAGCTTGCAGTAGCACCTGGGTATTTGATACTGGTTCTGTTGCTAATATTTGCAACTCGAAACAGGGACTACGGATTAAGCGAACACTGGCAAAGGACGAGGTGACGATGGCGTGGGAAACGATTCCAAAGTCGATGCGATCGCGGTCGGCACGCTACCTCTGTATCTACCTTTGGGATTAGTATTAGACCTAAATAATTGTTATTTGGTGCCAGCGTTGAGCATGAACATTATATCTGGATCTTGTTTGATGCGAGACGGATATTCATTTAAATCAGAGAATAATGGTTGTTCTATTTATATGAGTAATATCTTTTATGGTCATGCACCCATGAAGAGTGGTCTATTTTTCATGAATCTTGATAGTAGTGATACACATATTCATAATGTTGAAGACAAAAGATGCAGATTTGATAGGTCATATCGGTATAAAGCGCATGAAGAAACTCCATACTGATGGACTTTTGGAACCACTTGATTATGAATCGCTTGGTACTTGCGAGTCGTGCCTCATGGGCAAGATGACTAAAACGCCGTTCTCCGAAACTATGGAGAGAGCAACAGATTTATTGGAAATCATACAGATGTATGTGGTCCGATGAATGTTGAGGTTCGTGGCGGATATCGTTATTTTCTCACCTTCACAGATGATTTAAGCAGAAATGGGTATATCTACTTGATGAAGCATAAGTCTGAAACATTTGAAAAGTTCAAAGAATTTCCGAGTGAAGTTGAAAATCATTGTAATAAGAAAATAAAGTTTCCATGATCTGATCGTGGAGGAGAATATTTGAGTTACGAGTTTGGTCTACATTTGAAACAATGCAGAATAGTTTCGCAACTCACGCCACCCGGAACACCACAGCGTAATGGTGTGTCCAAACGTCGTAATCGTACTTTACTAGATATGGTGCGATCTATGATGTCTCTTACAGATTTACCGCTATCGTTTTGGGGTTATGCTTTAGAGACGACCGCATTCACGTTAAATAGGGCACCATCGAAATCCGTCGAGATGACGCCTTATGAACTATGGTTTGGCAAGAAACCAAAGTTGTCGTTTCTAAAAGTTTGGGGCTGCGATGCTTATGTGAAAAAGCTTCAACCTGATAAGCTCGAACCCAAATCGGAGAAATGTGTCTTCATAGGATACCCAAAAGAGACTGTTGGGTACACCTTCTATCATAGATCCGAAGGCAAGACATTCGTTGCCAAGAATGGATCCTTTCTAGAGAAGGGGTATCTCTCGAAAGAAGTGAGTGGGAGAAAAGTAGAACTTGATGAGGTAACTGTACCTGCTCCCTTATTGGAAAGTAGTACATCACAGAAATCGGTTTCTGTGACACCTACACCAACTAGTGAGGAAGTTAATGATGATAATCATGGAACTTTAGATCAAGTTGCTACTGATCCTCGTAGATCAACCAGAGTAAGATCCGCACCAGAGTGGGACGGTAATCCTGTTCTGGAAGTCATGCTACTAGATTATGATGAACCTACAAACTATGAAGAAGTGATGGTGAGCCCAGATTCTGCAAAATGGCTTGAAGCCATGAAATCTGAGATGGGATCCATGTATGAGAACAAAGTGTGGACTTTGGTTGATTTGCCCGTTGATCAGCAAGCAATTGAGAATACATGGATCTTCAAGAAGAAGACTGACGCTGGCGATAATGTTACTGTCTACAAAGCTCGACTTGTTGCGAAAGGTTTTCGACAAGTTCAAGGGATTGACTATGATGAGACCTTCTCACCCGTAGCGATGCTTAAGCCTGTCCGAATCATGTTAGCAATTGCCACATTTTATGATTATGAAATATGGTAGATGGATGACAAAACTGCATTCTTGAATGGATTTCTAGAAGAAGAGTTGTATATGATGCAACCGGAAGGTTTTGTCGATCCAAAGGGAGCTAACACAGTGTGCAAGCTCTAGCGATCCATTTATGGACTTGTGCAAGCCTCTTGGAGTTGGAATATAAACGCTTTGATAGTGTGATCAAAGCATTCGGTTTTATACAGACTTTTGGAGAAGCATGTATTGACAAGAAAGTGAGTGGGAGCTCCATAGCATTTCTGATATTATATGTGGATGACATATTGCTGATTGGAAATGATATAGAATTTCTGGATAGCATAAAGGGATACTTGAATAAGAGTTTTTCAATGAAAGACCTCAGTGAAGCTGCTTATATATTAGGCATTAAGATCTATAGAGATAGATCAAGACGCTTAATTGGACTTTCACAAAGCACATACCTTGACAAAGTTCTGAAGAAGTTCAAAATGGATCAAGCAAAGAAAGGGTTCTTGCCTGTGTTACAAGGTGTGAAGTTAAGTAAGACTCAATGCCCGACCACTGCAGAAGATAGAGAGAAAATGAAAGATGTTCCCTATGCTTCAGCCATAGGCTCTATCATGTATGCAATGCTGTGTACCAGACCTGATGGGTGCCTTGCTATAAGTCTAGCAGGGAGGTACCAAAGTAATCCAGGAGTGGATCACTGGACAGCGGTCAAGAACATCCTGAAATACCTGAAAAGGACTAAGGATATGTTTCTCGTTTATGGAGGTGACAAAGAGCTCATCGTAAATGGTTACGTTGATGCAAGCTTTGACACTGATCCGGACGATTCTAAATCGCAAACCGGATACATGTTTACATTGAATGGTGGAGCTGTCAGTTGGTGCAGTTCTAAACAAAGCGTCGTGGCGGGATCTACATGTGAAGCGGAGTACATAGCTGCTTCAGAAGCAGCAAATGAAGGATTCTGGATGAAGGAGTTCATATCCAATCTAGGTGTCATACCTAGTGCATCGGGTCTAATGAAAATCTTTTGTGACAATACTGGAGCAATTGCCTTAGTGAAGGAATCCAGATTTCACAAGAGAACCAAGCACATCAAGAGACGCTTCAATTCCATCTGGGATCTAGTCCAGGTGGGAGACATGGAAATTTGCAAGATACATACGGATCTGAATGTTGCAGACCCGTTGACTAAGCCTCTTCCACGAGCAAAACATGATCAGCACCAAGGCTCCATGGGTGTTAGAATCATTACTGTGTAATCTAGATTATTGACTCTAGTGCAAGTGGGAGACTGAAGGAAATATGCCCTAGAGGCAATAATAAATTTATTTTTTATTTCCTTATATCATGATAAATGTTTATTATTCATGATAGAATTGTATTAACCGGAAACATAATACATGTGTGAATACATAGACAAACAGAGTGTCACTAGTATGCCTCTACTTGACTAGCTCGTTAATCAAAGATGGTTAAGTTTCCTGGCCATTGACATGGGTTGTAATTTGATTAACGGGATCACATCATTAGGAGAATGATGTGATTGACATGACCCATTACGTTAGCTAAGCACACGATCGTTTAGTATGTTGCTATTGCTTTCTTCATGACTTATACATGTTCCTATGACTATGAGATTATGCAACTCCCGTTTACCGGAGGAACACTTTGTGTGCTACCAAATGTCACAACATAACTGGGTGATTATAAAGGTGCTCTACAGATGTCTCCGAAGGTACTTGTTGGGTTGGCGTATTTCGAGATTAGGATTTGTCACTCTGATTGTCGGAGAGGTATCTCTGGGCCCTCTCGGTAATGCACATCACTTAAGCCTTGCAAGCATTGTAACTAATGAGTTAGTTACGGGATGATGTATTACGGAACGAGTAAAGAGACTTGCCGGTAACGAGATTGAACTAGGTATTGAGATACCGACGATCGAATCTCAGGCAAGTAACATACCGATGACAAAGGGAACAACGTATGTTGTTATGCGGTCTGACCAATAAAGATCTTCGTAGAATATGTAGGAGCCAATATGAGCATCCAGGTTCTGCTATTGGTTATTGACCGGAGACGTGTCTCAGTCATGTCTACATAGTTCTCGAACCCGTAGGGTCCGCACGCTTAACGTTACGATGACAGTTATATTATGAGTTTATATGTTTCGATGTACCGAAGGTTGTTCAGAGTCCCAGATGTGATCACGGACATGACGAGGAGTCTCGAAATGGTCGAGACATGAAGATTGATATATTGGAAGCCTATGTTTGGATATCGGAAGTGTTCCGGGTGAAATAGTGATTTTACCGGAGTACCGGGAGGTTACCGAACCCCCCCCCCCCCGGGGAATCAAATGGGCCTTAGTGGGCCTAGGTGGAAGACAGGAGAGGAGGCAAGGGCTGGCCGCGCGCCCCTCCCCCCTAGTCCGAATAGGACAAGGAGACGGGGGCGGCGCCCCCCTTCCTTCTTTCTCCTCCACTCCTTCCCCCCATGTCCTAATCCAACTAGGAAAAAGGAGGGGAGTCCTACTCCCGGTAGGAGTAGGACTCCTCCTGCGCGCCTCCTTGAAAGCACAAGTGCTCCCTAGGTGGTTTTGGTAATTGATGACAACATATCTCTTGTTGGACTAATGTTTCTATCTAGTATGTTTCAGATAAGTTCAACAATGGAGTGGCATGGACTAAAGGTTGTGGGAACTCCTTCAAGATGCTAGGGACAAAGGATTGGCTAAAGCTTCAAGCTCAAGACTCTTCATTTTACATTTTAGTGATCCAAGATCACATTGAGTCCATAGGAAAAGCCAATACTATCAAGGAGGGATGAGGTGTTGCTTAATGAGCCTCTTGCTTCATGTGCTTAATGATATGCTCCAAAATCCTCAGCTACTTTCCCACTTCCACATATGACCTAAACCCAAAGCCAAACTCGGACCTACCGATTCTTTCTATCCGGCGCCACCGAGTTTCACTTGTCATAAGCCACTGCCAAACCCTAGCAATTCGGTTCTACCGATAGGGATCTCGGTCTCACCGAGATGGGATTGCAAACTCTCTGTTATCTATTGCAATATTTTCGGTCCCACCGAGATATGTAATCGGTCCCACCGAGATTGCAATGTAAATTCAGTGTTTCCTTTTTGTAACTTTTCGGTCTTACCGGAAGAGCAAATCGGTCCCACCGAGTTTACCTGACCAACTCTCTGGTTAGCTTATTACCAAACTCGGTCTCACCGAGTTTGTGTAATCGGTCTCACCGAGATTACGTTATGCCCAAACCCTAACCATATCGGTCCTACCGAGTTGCATGTCAGTCCCACCGGAAATCTCTAACGGTCACTAGGTTTACTATTTCGGTCCGACCGAGTTTGTTGATTCGGTCCCACCGAGATTGGAAAACTGTGTGTAACGGTTGGATTTTGTGTGGAGGCTATATATACCCCTCCACCTCCTCTTCATTCGTCGAGAGAGCCATCAGAACACATACACAATTCCAACTCATATGTTCTGAGAGAGAACCACCTACTCATGTGTTGAGACCAAGATATTCCATTCCTACCATATGAATCTTGATCTCTAGCCTTCCCCAAGTTGCTTTCCACTCAAATCTTCTTTCCACAAAATCCAAATCCTATGAGAGAGAGTTGAGTGTTGGGGAGACTATCATTTGAAGCACAAGAGCAAGGAGTTCATTACCTACACACCATTTGTTACTTCTTGGAGAGTGGTGTCTCCTAGATTGGCTAGGTGTCACTTGGGAGCCTCCGACAAGATTGTGGAGTTGAACCAAGGAGTTTGTAAGGGCAAGGAGATCGCCTACTTCGTGAAGATCTACCGCTAGTGAGGCAAGTCCTTTGTGGGCGATGGCCATGATGGGATAGACAAGGTTGCTTCTTCGTGGACCCTTTGTGGGTGGTTGCTTCTTCGTGGACCCTTTGTGGGTGGTTGCTTCTTCGTGGACCCTTCGTGGGTGGAGCCCTTCGTGGACTCGCGCAACTGTTACCCTTTGTGGGTGGAGCCCTCCGTGGACTCGCGCAACCGTTACCCTTTGTGGGTGGAGCCCTCCGTGGACTCGCGCAACCGTTACCCTTCGTGGGTTGAAGTCTCCATCAACGTGGATGTAGGATAGCACCACCTATCCGAACCACGGGAAAAACATCCGTGTCTCCAATTGCGTTTGAATTCTCCAAACCCTTCCCCTTACATTCTTGCAAGTTGCATGCTTTACATTCCGCTGCTCATATACTCTTAGCATGCTTGCTTGATATGTATTGTGTATGTTGAAATTGTGCCTAAAACTCCACTCAAACCAAAAAGGCCTAAAAATTGCAACTTTAGCACTAAGTGTCTAATCACCCCCCCTCTAGACACATCTACTTCAAGGTCCTACAAGTGGTATCAGAGCTTTGGTCTCCATTGCCTTGGTTTAAACACCATTGGAGGAAGATGGATGTGTCTACCTTAGGGAGTCTTAGACATAGAGTGCCTATTCTTGATGGAGAGTATTTTCATGAGTGGAAAAATGAGATGCTTGTAATCTTCAATCAATATCATTTGAACAAGTATATTGCTAGTCCTTGTGCACCTCATATTGATCCTTTACATCCTACCCTAGATGAAGATATTGACATGATTCGCAATCTTAGAACTATTGAGCTCATCATTAGAGGATTGCCCAAAAATTTGATTGCTAGTTTGCCTACTCTTAATTGTGCCCATACTATATGGAAATTTCTTGAGGAACGATTTCCCGATCATTCCTTGAAAACTTTGGGTGAAATTCTCCATAAATCTATTGCCTTGAGTAAGATGAACTCTAGTGATCCTAGTTTTGGTAATTGTCTATTTGAACTTGCCAATCTTAAGCATGCTAAAGGAGATGTTGGAATCATTAATGATATCATATTCGAAGCTATAAGAATTCATAAAAGAGACCACTTTGATGATCATTTATCTAATGAATTACCCTCTTTAGGAAATGATGAGTCACAAGATCATGATGAACATGGATACTATGATGATGATGATGATAGTGACTTCGATCTTGATGATGCAATGAGACATTTTGGTCTTATGGCAAATCTTCGGGGACATGAATCAGGAGGAAAGGAATGGGTTCTTGATAGTGGATGTACTGATCATATGACCGGAGATGAAGAGATGTTTCGTGAGCTTGCTAAAAATGATGGCCCTCGAAAATATGTCACCTTTGGTGATAACTCAAAGGGTAAAGTGGTTGGCCTTGGTAAGGTGGCCATCTCACATGATAGTTCCATTCAAAATGTCATGCTCGTTGAATCTCTCGGCTATAACTTACTTTCAGTATCTAGACTTGCTGATTTCGGTTTGAATGTCCTATTTACTGAAGTAGATTGCCAAGTATTTCGTCGAGACAATCATAAAATGGTCTTTACGGGTATGCGTAGAGGTGACCTTTACATTGTCGATTTCTCTAAAAAGGCACAACCTAAAACTTGCTTTGTTGCTAAATCCTCAAAAGGTTGGTTGTGGCATAGACGACTAGGTCACGTTGGCATGAGAAACCTTGACAAGCTTATTAAAGGAAATCATATCCTTGGAGTCATATTTGATAAGGATAGGCTTTGCAGTGCTTGTCAAGCAGGTAAACAGGTTGGAGGAAGACATCCCGTGAAGAACATCATGACCACAAGAAGGCCACTCGAGCTACTTCATATGGATCTTTTTGGTCCCAACGCCTACAAGAGTCTCGGTGGAAATTCTTTTGGTCTAGTTATAGTTGATGATTTTTCAAGATTTACGTGGGTGTTCTTTCTCAATGACAAGTCGCAGGTCCAGAAGATCTTCAGAAACTTCGCTAGGAAGGCCCAAAATCAGTTTGACGTGAAGATCAAGAAGGTTCGGAGTGACAACGAAACGGAGTTCAAGAACGCAAATGTGGACACCTTTCTTGATGAAGAAGGGATTTCACACAAGTTCTCGGCTATGTACACACCTCAACAAAATGGAGTTGTTGAGAGGAAGAACCGGACGCTCATCAAAATGGCAAGAACGATGCTTGATGAATACAAGACGCCGAAGCACTTTTGGGCAGAAGCGGTTGAGACAGCTTGTCACGCAACAAATCGCTTATATCTTCACAAGCTACTCGGCAAGACGGCATACGAGCTTCTCACCGGTAACAAAACCCAAGTTGGATACTTTCGAGTATTCGGCTCAAAGTGCTACATTCTTGATAAGCATCGTCGTTCAAAGTTTGCTCCTAAATCTCATGAAGGTTTTCTACTCGGTTATGGCTCAAACTCTCACACTTACCGTGTCTACAACAATTTCACCCGAAAGGTTGAAGAGACAGTAGATGTGAAGTTTGATGAATCTAATGGCTCGCAAGTAGAGAAATTGCCAATTGATGTAGGAGACAAAGACCCTTCAGAAGCAATCCAAGACTTGTCCATTGGCAAAATTCGTCCAATGGAGGTGAAGGAGAGTACTTCATCCATCCAAGTGGAAGCTTCTACTTCACGACAAGGTGAACCAAGAATCGACACGGAAGCATCCACAAGTGGGACACACCAAGATGAAGAAGACGAGGAAATACATCAAGACGAACATCAACAACCTCCTTCTCCACCACGACAAGAGAATGACGACGTCAATAATGAAGAAGGCCAAGAAGAAGAACAAGATGAAGAAGATGTTCAACGAAGACCCAAGCAAAAGCTCTCACGAGTTCGAGCAAGAATTGCCAAAGATCATCCCGTCGAGCAAATCCTCAATGATACACAAACCGGGAGAATCACTCGCTCAAAAACTCGTTTAGCTAACTTTTGTGAAAACTATTCATTCATCTCTAGCATTGAACCTATGAAGGTTGAAGAAGCATTGGAAGATCCGGATTGGATAAACTCTATGCATGAAGAGCTACACAATTTTGAGAGAAACCAAGTTTGGACATTGGTTGAGAAGCCCGACAACAACCACAACATCATTGGTACCAAATGGGTGTTTCGCAACAAGCAAGATGAAGATGGACAAGTGGTTCACAACAAAGCACGTCTCGTCGCCCAAGGGTACACACAAGTCGAAGGAATGGACTATGGTGAGACATATGCTCCCGTTGCTATACTTGAGTTCATTTGCATCTTACTTGCCTATGCTAATCACCATAATATCACCTTGTACCAAATGGACATTAAAAGTGCTTTTCTAAATGGTGAAATAGAGGAGGAAGTTTATGTCAAACAACCTCCTGGCTTTATCAATCCTAAGAAACCAAATCATGTTTACAAACTTCACAAAGCTCTTTATGGTCTTAAACAAGCTCCTAGAGCATGGTATAAATGCTTGACCAAGTTCCTTACTACAAGTGGTTTTGAAATTGGTAAAATTGATTCTACTCCTTTTACTAAAAGGGTTAATGGAGAACTATTTGTATGCCAAATTTATGTCGATGATATCATATTTGGTTCAACTAACCCTCTCTTTAGTGAAAAGTTTGGAAAGCTAATGTCAGAGAAGTTTGAGATGTCTATGATGAGTGAACTCAAATTCTTCCTTGGTTTGCAAATCAAGCAAACTAAGGAAGGTACATTTGTCTCTCAAACAAAGTACACCAAGGACTTATTCAAGAAGTTCAATATGCAAGAATGCAAAGGTATGTCTACACCCATGCCTACTAGTGGACATAATGATTTGACCAAAGATGGTGAACCGGTTGATCAAAAGGTTTATCGCTCTATGATTGGTTCATTGTTATACCTATGTGCTTCACGTCCCGATATTATGCTAAGTGTGTGCATGTGTGCACGATATCAAGCTGCTCCTAAAGAATGTCATCTTAAGGCTGTGAAAAGGATAGTGAGATATTTAATCCATACACCAAATTTTGGCATTTGGTATCCTAAGAGGTCTTCTTTTGATCTTGTTCGCTATTCCGACTCGGATTATGCCGGAGACAAGATTGATAGAAAGTCCACTTCGGGTACTTGTCAATTTTTTGGTAGATCTCTTGTGTCTTGGTCTTCCAAGAAACAAAACTCGGTATCCTTATCCACCGCCGAAGCGGAATACATTGCCGCTGGTTCATGTTGTGCTCAATTACTTTGGATGACCCAAACTCTTAAAGATTATGGGATTTATGTGAAACATGTTCCACTGCTTTGTGACAATGAAAGTGCTATCAAAATTGGTCATAATCCTGTACAACATTCTCGAACTAAGCATATTGAAGTTCGTCATCATTTCATTCGAGATCATGTTGCTAAGGGTGACATTAATCTTAAGCACGTTCGCACCGATAAGCAATTAGCGGATATATTTACTAAACCACTTGATGAGAAAGTGTTTTGCAGGTTGAGAGGAGAATTGAACATCATTGATGCTTCGAACTTGGAGTAGAAACTCCATTGGATACATGCAAGACATGAGCTTATGACTAATCCATGATATATCTCTTATGATAACTATCTTATGTCTTGGATATATTTGCACCTTGCATGTTGTCTAACCCATGTAGGTGCTTGGTTGAATCTAATTCCATGAGATTGCGACTCACTCACATCTTGAGCAATCTCTACATCACCAAGACTCTACACGATGGTGGTTGAAGACAAGGAAGCACAAAACCATTCAAACATATCCTTTGACAAATTCTATGTTGAGCTTCATGATTGTCATTTTTGGATACACAAGTGCTCTTCCTTGCAAAGAACTAACCCATGTAGGTAGATGAACTCAAACTCCAAGTGGTGCTCCCAACTCTTGATGAGCTACATCAACCTTGAGCACCCACACAAGTTCAACTACATGAGCAAGAACCACACCACCACCCAAGGTATGTTATTCCATCTTAGAGAAGCTTTACTCCAAGACATGAGTCAAAGTAACTCAACAAGATGTGAATACATCAAGATGCTTAAATGAAAAATGGTAACCCCATTTTGAGCTTAAACGATGAGTATGACCTATGATCAAGTGTTCTCACTTGACTCCTAAGTCAATATACTCTAACATAGGTGACTATGTCACTTCCCAACTCTAGATGAAGTTCTCTTGTGTTCTTTTCTGCATCATTGCATTTGTCTCATGCATGTTTAGTTTCTTTCTCTTTTTCAAAAACAAAAAAAACTTCATCTAGATCTTTCAGTTTCTTCTCTTTTCTCCTTGTTTTTGTTCTGCATTTTCTGCATTTAATTCCTTGCAAATCCTTCAGGTAATTCATTGCAAATCTTTGTGAGATCCTACATGACTAGTGAGCTGAGGTGACAAGAGTTTTCTCTGTGATGAACTCGGTTTCACCGAATTGTCATTTTCGGTCCAACCGAATCCCTTCGGTACCACCGAAACATGCCACTCGGTGCCACCGATTTCGCAACAGGAAAAACAGTTTGCCACTTGTTCTATATTTCTTCTGATCCAGCTCTACTCAATGAATCTTGTCCTCTACAAGCATCATAGTTTTATCCTTTGCTTTGTGTTGAGTCTCAAGGACCAAACCTATACGACGGATTCCAGAAAGCCCTTCTTGGAAATTGATGTCAAAGGGGGAGAAAGAGATCACATCAAAGCTCAAGGGGGAGAGAAAGTCTCAAGGATCCCAGATGTTGTTAAGGGGGAGAGATAGATTTCCCAGATGTTATTAAGGGGGAGAGAGAGATTTCCCAGATGTCATTAAGGGGGAGAGAGAGATTTCCAGGGAGAGAAAATACTCAAGGATCCCAGATGCTTGATGTTCAAGAGAAAGATGTCACATGTCTTTTTGGGGGAAAGACATGTTCATATATGCTTATTTGCATTAAGTTCTATCCAGTTGTATCTTTCAGCTCTGATTTTCTGTTTCCTATCTTCTCCCAATATCCCATGTAAGATTCAGGGGGAGCAAGACACCTAAGGGAAAGAAATCAGTCAAATTCATTGCACATCTTTATTCTTGGGGACATGTTGAATCCAATGTGGTACCTTGTACTCACTCTCTACATGTCATCCCAGTCTTGGTATTCTTGTGGTTTCTTTTGTTTGCTTTGGCTAGTGGATGTACCTGTGTTATCTAACTTTGTTTGTGCAGGTTCATTCCATCCTAAGCCAACTCAAGACCACAAGGTAAGTATATGCATCAAAATCATGAGTATGAGGAGTTCTTGCTTATGTACATACTGTTTGCAAGAAGGACTCATGAGCATGAAGGTATTTTCCCTGATAATCTTTTGCTCTATTGCATATGGCCAAGATACATGTAACACATTGCCTACTCTGTCATGGTTATGCTCTCACATGCCTCTATATTTCATATTTACACGAGTGCATACATGTAGGGGGAGCCTATGCTTGTTACATGTCCTTCCAAAGCTTTACTTGCTGTTCTTTATATCTTTATCTAAAGCTTTGATGTATGTTGTCATCAATTACCAAAAAGGGGGAGATTGAAAGCACAAGTGCTCCCTAGGTGGTTTTGGTAATTGATGACAACATATCTCTTGTTGGACTAATGTTTCTATCTAGTATGTTTCAGATAAGTTCAACAATGGAGTGGCATGGACTAAAGGTTGTGGGAACTCCTTCAAGATGCTAGGGACAAAGGATTGGCTAAAGCTTCAAGCTCAAGACTCTTCATTTTACATTTTAGTGATCCAAGATCACATTGAGTCCATAGGAAAAGCCAATACTATCAAGGAGGGATGAGGTGTTGCTTAATGAGCCTCTTGCTTCATGTGCTTAATGATATGCTCCAAAATCCTCAGCTACTTTCCCACTTCCACATATGACCTAAACCCAAAGCCAAACTCGGACCTACCGATTCTTTCTATCCGGCGCCACCGAGTTTCACTTGTCATAAGCCACTGCCAAACCCTAGCAATTCGGTTCTACCGATAGGGATCTCGGTCTCACCGAGATGGGATTGCAAACTCTCTGTTATCTATTGCAATATTTTCGGTCCCACCGAGATATGTAATCGGTCCCACCGAGATTGCAATGTAAATTCAGTGTTTCCTTTTTGTAACTTTTCGGTCTCACCGGAAGAGCAAATCGGTCCCACCGAGTTTACCTGACCAACTCTCTGGTTAGCTTATTACCAAACTCGGTCTCACCGAGTTTGTGTAATCGGTCTCACCGAGATTACGTTATGCCCAAACCCTAACCATATCGGTCCTACCGAGTTGCATGTCAGTCCCACCGGAAATCTCTAACGGTCACTAGGTTTACTATTTCGGTCCGACCGAGTTTGTTGATTCGGTCCCACCGAGATTGGAAAACTGTGTGTAACGGTTGGATTTTGTGTGGAGGCTATATATACCCCTCCACCTCCTCTTCATTCGTCGAGAGAGCCATCAGAACACATACACAATTCCAACTCATATGTTCTGAGAGAGAACCACCTACTCATGTGTTGAGACCAAGATATTCCATTCCTACCATATGAATCTTGATCTCTAGCCTTCCCCAAGTTGCTTTCCACTCAAATCTTCTTTCCACAAAATCCAAATCCTATGAGAGAGAGTTGAGTGTTGGGGAGACTATCATTTGAAGCACAAGAGCAAGGAGTTCATTACCTACACACCATTTGTTACTTCTTGGAGAGTGGTGTCTCCTAGATTGGCTAGGTGTCACTTGGGAGCCTCCGACAAGATTGTGGAGTTGAACCAGGAGTTTGTAAGGGCAAGGAGATCGCCTACTTCATGAAGATCTACCGCTAGTGAGGCAAGTCCTTTGTGGGCGATGGCCATGATGGGATAGACAAGGTTGCTTCTTCGTGGACCCTTTGTGGGTGGTTGCTTCTTCGTGGACCCTTTGTGGGTGGTTGCTTCTTCGTGGACCCTTCGTGGGTGGAGCCCTTCGTGGACTCGCGCAACGGTTACCCTTTGTGGGTGGAGCCCTCCGTGGACTCGCGCAACCGTTACCCTTTGTGGGTGGAGCCCTCCGTGGACTCGCGCAACCGTTACCCTTCGTGGGTTGAAGTATCCATCAACGTGGATGTAGGATAGCACCACCTATCCGAACCACGGGAAAAACATCCGTGTCTCCAATTGCGTTTGAATTCTCCAAACCCTTCCCCTTACATTCTTGCAAGTTGCATGCTTTACATTCCGCTGCTCATATACTCTTAGCATGCTTGCTTGATATGTATTGTGTATGTTGAAATTGTGCCTAAAACTCCACTCAAACCAAAAAGGCCTAAAAATTGCAACTTTAGCACTAAGTGTCTAATCACCCCCCCCCTCTAGACACATCTATTTCGAGGTCCTACACTCCTCCTATGGCCGGCCGCACCCCCCTTGCTCCTTTATATACGGGGGCAGGGGGCACCCTAGAGACACAACAATTGATCATTGATCTCTTAGCCGTGTGCGGTGCCCCCCTCCACCATAGTCCACCTCGATAATACTATAGCGGTGCTTAGGCGAAGCCCTGCGTCGGTAGAACATCAACATCGTCACCACACTGTCGTGCTGACGAAACTCTCCCTCAACACTCGGCTGGATCGGAGTTCGAGGGACGTCATCGGGCTGAACATGTGCTGAACTCGGAGGTGCCGTACGTTCGCTACTTGATCGGTCAGATCGTGAAGACGTACGACTACATCAACCGTGTTGTGCTAAACGCTTCCGCTTTCGGTCTACGAGGGTACGTGGACAACACTCTCCCCTCTCGTTGCTATGCATCACCATGATCTTGCGTGTGCGTAGGAATTTTTTTGAAATTACTACGTTCCCCAACACTTCATATCTCAAAACAATCATAAGGAATAAAACTTCTCATAGTATTCAATGCACTTTATATGAAAGTTTTTATTATACTCATCTTGGATGCCCATCATATTAGGACTAATTTTATAGCCAAAGCAAATTACCATATTGTTCTAAAAGACTCTCAAAATAATATAAGTAAAGCATGAGAGATCAATAATCTCTATAAAATAAAACCACCACCGTGCTCTAAAAAGATACAAGTGAAGCACTAGAGCAAAATTATCTAGCTAAAAAGATATAAGTGAAGCACATGGAGTATTCTAATAAATTCCGATTCATCTATGTCTCTCCCAAAAAGTGTGTACAGCAAGGATGATTGTGGTAAACTGAAAAGCAAAGACTCAAATAATACAAGACACTCCAAGCAAAACACATATCATGTGGTGAATAAAAATATAGCCTCAAGTAAAGTTACCGATAAACGAAGACGAAAGAGGGGATGTCTTCCGGGGCATCCCCAAGCTTAGGCTTTTGGTTGTCCTTGAATTTTACCTTGGGGTGCCTTGGGCATCCCCAAGCTTAGGCTGTAGCCACTCCTTATTCCAAAATCCAGCAAATCTATACCCAAAAACTTGAAAACTTCACAACACAAAACTTCAACAGAAAATCGCATGAGCTCCGTTAGTATAAGAAAACAAACCACCACTTTAAGGTACTGTAGTGAACTCATTCTTTATTTATATTGGTGTTAAACCTAATGTATTCCAACTTCTCTATGGTTCATACCCCTGATACTACTCATAGATTCATCAAAATAAGCAAACAACACACGAAAAACAGAATCTGTCAAAAACAAAATAGTCTGTAGCAATCTAGAGATTTCGAATACTTCTGTAACTCCAAAAATTCTGAAACATTAGGACGACCAGGATAAAAAAGTATATTGATCTACTGCAGTTGGAATTGGTATTTTATCGCTCTCTGGTAAAAATGATAATTATTTTCGTGAGCGCATACTTTTTGTTTTTATCAGCAAGATCAAACAACAATCACCCAAGAAGATACTAAAGGCTTTACTTGGCACAAGCACTAGTTAAAACATAAAAAACACAATCATTACAGAAGCTAAATGAATTATTTATTACTAAACAGTAACAAAAAGCAAAGAACAAAAATAAAATTGGGTTGCCTCCCAACAAGCGCTATCGTTTAACGTCCTTAGCTAGGCATTGATAATTTTAATGATGCTCACATGAAACATAGCAATTGAAACACAAAGAGAGCATCATATAGCATGTGAAAAACACATCTAAGTATAACATACTTCCTATACATAGGCATCTTATAGGCAAACAAATTATCATAGCAAGCAAAAACTAGCATATGCAAGGAAGAGGAAAGAAAGAATGACAATCTCAACATAACGAGTGGTAATTTAGCAACATGAAAATTTCTACAACCATATTTCCCTCTCTCATAATAATTACATGTAGGATCATAATCAATTAGACAATATAACTATCACATAAAATTTTCTCTTCATGATCCACATGCATGCAAAGTTGACACTCTTCTGAAATAGTGGGATTATCATAAAATAAAGTCATGACCTCTCCGAACCCACTTTTATCAAAAACTTCATAATGTTGAACATTATCCAAATATGCGGGATCTAAAGTTGACACTCTTCCAAACCCACTTTCAGTATTATTGCAAACATTATTATCAATCTCATATTCATCATGGATAAATTTTCAAGATCATAAGAAGAATCACCCCAATCATGATCATTGCAACAAGTAGTAGGCATAGCAAAATTAGCATCCCCAAGCTTAAGGGTTTTTCATATTATTAGCACAATTGACATTAATAGAAATTATAGTAACATCATTGCAGTCATGCTTTTTATTCAAAGATCTATTGTGAATCACTTTATAAAGCACTTCATCACAATTTTCAGATTCACATATTTCAATCAAAACTCCATAAAGATAATCTAGTGCACTCAACTCACTAGCAATTGGTTCATCATAATTGGATCCTTTAAAAAGATTAGCAAGTGGATAGGGATCCATAAACTTTTAGCAAGCGAAGATGCAAGCAAAAAGAAGGCACATGGTAACACAAGATCGAACGGAAGAGGGGCGAAGCAAAGGGGAAGGTTTTCGAAAATCGTTTTAGAAGTGGGGGAGAGGAAAACGAGAGGCGAATGGAAAATAATGTAATGCGAGGGAGAAGAGTTTATGATGGGTACTTGGTATGTCTTGACTTGGCATAGATCTCTCCGGCAACGGCGCCATAAATCCTTCTTGCTACCTCTTGAGCATGCATTGGTTTTCCCTTGAAGAGGAAAGGGTGATATAGCAAATTGGCATAAGTATTTCCCTCAGTTTTGAGAACCAAGGTATCAATCCAGTAGGAGACAATGCACAAGCCACCTAGTACCTGCACAAACAATCAAGAACCTTGCAACAAACGCGATAAAGGGGTTGTCAATCCCTTCATGGTCACTCGCAAAAGTGAGATCTAATAAAGATAGTAAAGTAAATATTTTTGGTATTTTTGTAGTATAGATTGGAAAGTAAAGATTGCAAAATAGTAAACTAGATGCGATGTAAATAAAAGAGATGCAATATAATAAGAAAGAGACTTGGGGGCCATAGGTTTCACTAGTGGCTTCTCTCAAGATAGCATGTATTACGGTGGGTGAACAAATTACTGCCGAGCAATTGATAGAAGAGCGCATAGTTATGAAATGATCATGAATATAGGCATCACGTCCGTGTCAAGTAGATCAAAACGATTCTGCATCTACTACTATTACTCCACACATCGACCGCTATCCAACATGCATCTAGAGTATTAAGTTCATAAGAACAGAGTAACACATTAAGCGAGATGTCATGGTGTAGAGGGATAAACTCAAGCAATATGATATAAACCCCATCTTTTTATCCTCGATGGCAACAATACAATACGTGCCTTGCTGCCCCTACTATCACTGGGAAAGGACACCGCAAGATTGAACCCAAAGCTAAGCACTTCTCCCATTGCAAGAAAGATCAATCTAGTAGGCCAAACTAAACCGATGATTTGAAGAGACTTGCAAAGATATCAAATCATGCATATAAGAGTTCAGAGAAGAACCAAATAATATTCATAGATAATCTTGTTCATAAACCCACAATTCATCCGATCTCGGCAAACACACCGCAAAAGAGTATTACATCGAATAGATCTCCAAGAACATCGAGGAGAACTTTGTATTGAGAATCAAAGAGAGGGAAGAAGCCATCTAGCTAATAACTATGGACCCGAAGGTTTGTGGTAAACTACTCACGCTTCATCGGAGAGGTAATGGTGTTGATGTAGAAGCCCTCCGTGATCGATTCCCCCTCCGGCAGATCGCCGAAAAAGGCCCCAAGATGGGATCTCACGGGTACAGAAGGTTGCGGTAGTGGAAAAGTGGTTTCGTGGCTCTCTGCGATGTTTCTAGGGTATAAGAGTATATATAGGCGAAATAAGTACGTCGGTGGAGCTACGAGGGGCCCATGAGGGTGGGGGCGCGCCTACCCCCCTGGGCACGCCCTCCTACCTCGTGGCCGCCTCGTGGAGTTCTAGACTTCGACTCCAAGTCTTCTGGATTGCTTTCGGTCCAAGAAAGATCATCGCGAAGGTTTCATTCCGTTTGGACTCCGTTTGGTATTCCTTTTCTGCGAAACTCTAAAATAGGCAAAAAAATAGAAACTAGCAGTGGGCCTCCAGTTAATAGGTTAGTCCCAAAAATAATATGAAAGAGCATATTAAAGTCCATTAAACATCCAAAACAGATAATATAATAGCATGGAACAATCAAAAATTATAGATACGTTGGAGATGTATCACGTAGGATGAAGTTGGTCTCTCTCAAACAACCCTGCAACCAAGTAACAAGTATTATCTTGTGTCCCCAACACACCCAATACAATGGTAAATTGTATAGGTGCACTAGTTCGGTGAAGAGATGGTGACACAAGTGTAATATGGATAGTAGATATAGGTTTTTGTAATATGAAAATATAAAAAAGCAAGGTAGCAAGTAACAAATGTGAGCAAAAACAGTATTCAATGCTTGCAAACAAGGCCTAACACTGGTACATGTCGGTGCTATACAAACGGTTTTTAACCCCTTTACGCGACGCTGTCCGGAACTGTCACCTAGTTAGTGTGGGCGACAGGGGAGTCCTTCCCACACGACCCAAAAACCGTTGGGGATATGCCCTCCTGGCACACACGCTTGGCAAAATGAGGTCGTGTGCGACTAGCGAGCACTCAAATACAGAAATACGTACAGTAGTGCTCAAAAAAATACAATTATACAAGCGAAATCATTTCTGGTCGTAAGTACATCCCACACAGTCAGTCACCGCTAAACGTTTCCGTTCGTATATACATCCCACACAGTCACTCCAAGGAAAATGTTGGGCAATTGATAGAAAAGCAATTAATTATAACGATATCCAGGGCAATGATCATGTATATAGGCATCACGTCTGAGACAAGTAGACCGAAACAATACTGCATCTACTACTATTAATCCACACATCGACCGCTATCCAGCATGCATCTAGAGTATTAAGTTCATAAAGAACAAAGTAACGCCTTAAGATGACACGATGTAGACATGATAACGTATGTATAAACCCCCATCATTTTACCCTTAATAGTAATGATACAATGCATGTCATGTCCCCTTTTGTCACTAGGATCGAGCATCACAAGATCAAACCCATTACAAAGCACCTCTTCCATTGCAAGAAAAATCAATCTAGTTGGCCAAATCAAATCAATAGATCGAAGAGAAATACGATGCTATAACAATCATGCATAAAAGAGTTTAGAGAAAAATCAAATAATATTCATGGATAGATCTGATCATAAACTCACAATTCATCGGATCCCAACAAACACACCGCAAAAAGTGATTACATTGGATAGAACTCCAAGAACATCGAGGAGAACATTGTATTAAAGATTAAGTAGAGAGAAGAAGCAATCTAGCTACTAACCATGGCCCCATAGGTCTGTGATAAACTACTCACGCATCATCAGAAGGGCAGCAAGGATGATGTAGAGCCCCTCCGTGATCGAATCCCCCTCCGGTAGAGTGCCGGAAAAGGCCTCCAGATGGGATTTGTCAAGAACAAAAACTTGTGGCGGCGGAAACAGTATTTCATGGACTCCTTTGTTCGTTTCACAATTTTAGAGAATTTATAGAGGCGGAGTTAGGTGAAACGGAGCCACGTGGGCCCCACAAAGCCAGCAGGGCACGTCCTGGTGCCTCGTGGGCCACTGCTCCATCTTCTCGCCCTCCGAAGCTTCCAGGGTCTCTTATGTCTAGAAAAAACTCCAAAAAGTTCTGTGGCATTTGGACTTCGTTTGGTACTGATATTCTGAAAACCAAAAACAGGCAAAAAAAACAGCAACCGACACTAGGCACTAAGTTAATAGGTTAGTTCCAAAAAATGATATATAATTGCTTGTAAGTGTATATCAAACATCCAAGATTGATACTATAATAGCATGAAACAATAAAATATTATGTATACGTTGGAGACGTATCAATGTGCTGCTTATCTTGTTAGCTTGTTGATTCCTACTGGTTCTTAATTGGAGAAATACTTTTGCTTCTGTACTAATGGCCCTTCCTCTTCAGGGAATCTAACAACTCCTACAAGAGTAGCAATGTTGGATTTGCTACTCACCGGGTTGTGGTGGGAGCTGTCCATCGTTCTTGTATTTTACCCTCTGCCTTCTATCAAGCTAAGGCAAGCGACAGTCACACAGAGGCATGAATACAAGATGCTAGTGAAATGGTTGACCAGACAGAGGTTAGGGAACCGAAAACGATGGTACCACCAAAGTAGGTTTGCAAGTGAATGGGGTCGGTGCGTGGTGAACAAAATAAGCGAAACCTGTTGCCAAGAGATCGATTAAGTGCAGTAGCCTAAAAAATCCCACTCATGTTCAAGAAAAAGTTTTGTAGCCTCAAAGCCAACAAGACCCTAAGACGCTACAACACCCCACACAATTTGTGTGCACTCAAAAAAGGGCATGATTGTGAAAGTTTTATGCATTTCACTAAGATCAATGTTCAAGATGAGTAGATGACATTGAGGCATATGTGGGTTGACTGATAGATCTCTTATCTCCGTACAACGTCTAGAGATGAACATGAAACAGGTTTCTACTACAAATTATCTCTTAACGTTATCTCTACGAGTTAACCCACATATGCCTCCAAAGTTATTTGGCATTGAAAAATTATTCAAACAATGTATAACTAAGAAAATGATACCAGATATTATGAAGAAAGATATTTTCCGCTAGGCACGCGAAGATTTCATTTAACTAATTGAAGATGGCACCCTCTCTTGTTCAAGAACCAACATTTTTTTAGTGGATCCATCAACATCATTTAGTGATATATCACCACTTAATATTTTACATTTTTTTAAGCATTACTTAATACGTACTACCTCCGTCCTGATTTATTAATCCCCTCATACTTAGTGTCATACTTTGACCATGATTTTAATTAATAAAATATAAGTTATACATACCAAAAATAACATCATCGAAAACTATGTTTAAATATAAATCAAACGATATAATTTTTGATGACATGCATTAGTATTTTATTAGTTAAATCTATGATCAAATTTTGACACAAAATATGAAAGGCTAGACGGAGGTAGTATTTGACACGTGTGCCGTGGAGCGCCAATTGTCAGCGCTCGGACTAGAAAAATGCTGAACCACGTGCATTGTCCGTGAATGTGGTCAACACTATAACAGGAAGCCCAAGGTCAACTATCGGAGAAAAACGCACACTCCAAACGGAAGGCCTACCCGCGTCCATCCAACAAAAGGCGGACCGTGTCGACACGATGAGACCATATCGGCACATCCTCTCCCGTCCGCCCGCGTCCCAATCCGATCCCCACCGCCCAGATGCCGATCCGATGGCCAGCGCTCCGCCTCCCGCTACGGCGGTCGCTGTCTGTATACGCCGTCCCGACGGCAGCAACCGCACGCCCGGTCAGCGCGTCCGCGCGTGCGTGTCGAACACCCGGTCGCTGACACGGAGGGCCCCACGCCGGCGTCGCTGTGGCTTCAAGGTTCGCCCACTCGCCAAACCCCGCACTGCGCCAGCGCCCGCGCAGTCTCCGTCACGGCGTCACGCCGTCACCAACCGCACGCCGAACGCGCGGGCCCCACGCGCCAGCAGTAGCGCGCCTGGCCCCGGCCGTCCTACGCCGCTCACCAATCATTACTACCTCCTCCCCCGACGAGACGACCAATTCGCTCGCCCTCGTCGCCTCGCCGGCCGCCTCCCCCTCCTCCTCCCCCCATCCCCACGTTCGACGCCTCCGCGGAACCGCGAACGAGACCCCGCGTCGCGGGAGCCGATCGTTTCCAATTCCTAGGAAATGGACGTCTCCGACTCCGGCGGGGGCGGCGCGGCGGCCGATGCGGGGGAGCCCGTCTGGGACTGGGACAACCTCCTTGACTTCACCATCCCGGAAGACGATTCCCTGCTCCTCCCGTGGGATGACCCCCTCGGGATCGAGGGCGATCCCACTGCCGAGGCGGCGCTGCTCCCCGCCCCGCCTCCGCCGCAGCCAGTGGAGGCGGAGCCGGCGCCACCGCCGCCGTCTCCGCCTGTTGAGGCCGGGACAAGCAGACGCGGCGTCAGGAAGCGCGACCCGCGGCTGGTGTGCCCGAACTACCTCGCGGGGATTGTGCCCTGCGCGTGCCCCGAGTTGGATGAGATGGCGGCCGCCGCGGAGGTCGAGGAGGTTGCCGCGGAGGCGCTTGCCGGCCCGAGGAAGAAGCCCAGGGCTGCCAGCCGGGGTAGCAGCGGGGCTGTAGTCAAAACTGGTGGTGCTGGTGGTGGCAGTGGAGTGGCTGGCCGCGGGGGAGCAGCAGAAATGAGGTGCCAAGTGCCGGGTTGTGAGGCGGATATACGGGAGCTGAAAGGGTACCACAAGCGGCACCGGGTGTGTCTGCGTTGCGCCCATTCTTCTGCCGTCATGATCGACGGCGTCCAGAAGCGCTACTGCCAGCAGTGCGGCAAGTAAGCCACATTCGCCCCTTGTTAGTTGCTGAATACAAGTTCCACTGTGATCAGTATAGGATACTAAATTAAATGCGTGAAATGATCGCCTCACTAAGTTATAGTTCTTCGATAAGACTGGATGTTGGATCATTATTTCCAATTTCCTTCATTCAAGCTGTCGATTGTATGTTAAGGACCGGTACAAACTCTGCATTTTTAATTTTTGGAGTAGAGTTCCTCAGGCATGCTGTCGTGGTTGATTTGTTGGAAGCTTCTTCAAGATTTATACAGTAATTGTATTTTATTTGCCTTAAATTTATCTCAAGAAGACATTTTGCAGCACAATTTTGTAGGTGTAATGGACTAATTGTGTGAAAACCGATCAGCCTACCATGCTAGAGGAATTTTCCCCTTCTAGTAGGCTGTACTAGTGCGGTGACATGCAATATTTGACGTATGAGCCCCCTGCATTGAAATGCAGGTTCATTTGAAAGCAATGCCACTGTTAAAGATATGCCACTTATAGATTTTTTGTTTGGACCCAGGGTTCCGTCATCCTGGCAAAACTTATCTAGGATTTGTCGGGACTCATGTGATATTTCTAGTGAATTGATGAATTCTATTTTCAAGTAGAGTTAATACTCCCTCCGATCCGATCCATATTAATTGACGCTGCTTTAGTAACGCCGCTTTAGATCAATTAATATGAATCAGAGGGAGTATCATATTTTTTTCCTATGACATGGTAGACACACAAACACACGCTTACACCATGCACACGCGCACGCGCACGCCACATGTGTGTGCGTCTCCAAGCACATGCCTAGAATTAGTGGAGGCCGGGAATACATCCGCTATCCCATGAAGTTCCCATTAAAGCACATAAGCGTGAGCGAAAATGCGGGTGCTAGGATTTAAGCACTGGTGGGTGGAGTCATACGCCCACAACTCCACCAGGAGGTGGTTCGGGAGTTAGTATGTTGTAAATGGTCGAGAACTTTCCTGGGGTTCACTGGTAGGCACACATGGTTGTGAATCTCTTCATTTTTGTAAAATGTCATTAAACTTTGCAAGCAAATAACATTTAGTTATAATTGTAATACAGCTTATTTTATGAGTACTGTATGTGGTTTCAGCATGATGTTGTTGGCCACTTTTATCAAAATAGTGCAAATGCGTACAAATAGTGCAAATGCATACGTCCTTGCTTATGTTTGCACACCCCTTTCAAGTTTTTTTTTCATTTATTTTTAGCAACTGTTTAAAAATTATTAGTCTTTAATACTTAAGATGATTACTTCCCCGGACAATCTATTATTGATTATTCTTATGTCCAGTCTAACAATTGTGCTGGCTGTTTATGCTGTTCTTGCTGATTTGTAGATTGTAGTAATAGTTTACTTTGGTGTGCTATAATCTCTCTCTGTCTGTCTTTCTTTCTCTCTCTCTCTCTGAACATACTTCTGTTGCAGATTCCATATATTATTAGATTTTGATGAAGACAAAAGGAGTTGTAGAAGAAAGCTGGAGAGGCACAACAAAAGAAGACGAAGGAAACCTGATTCAAAAGGCACATTGGAGAAAGAGATAGATGAACAATTGGATTTGTCAGCTGATGGTAGCGGCAGCGGTGAAATAAGAGAAGGTAGGACCAAAAATAACTTTTCCAGCTTTGTCAGGCAAAATCCATTTCTTTTGCATATTTAGCCATCTTACCATGTTAACTTTAAATCTTGTTGTAGTTGCTCTGTTACAAGCTTTCCATAACATGCTAAAGCGATTATTTATGTGCATAAAGCGTAAGTTGTCTCTTAGATAGCCTACAAAGTGGTCGGACCCTTCCCTGGACCCTGCGCAAGCGGGAGCTACATGCACCAGGTTGCCCTTTTTTATAAAGCGTAAGTTGTCTCTTAGATAGCCTACAAAGAACAATCAAGTTTCCCAAACTTATTTTATCTATTCGCTCTGGTAGAAGATTTTACATTTCAAGTAGAAGGCGCAGGGTTTTCCTATAGATATGACTATTGACCAGAATTATGTAATACCAGGGAAAAGTTAATTACTAAATCCATTGTGGCTCAGTATTTGTTTTGGATACATGTTATTCATAGGTTACATTCCTTTATTGTTGCAATTGACATCGGAGTAAATCAGTTCCTTCCACGGATGTGAACATCAATATTCTTTATGCAACTTGAAACCTTCTAGCAGAAGACGAGAACAAGGAAACATCGCAATTTTTGTGAACTTTTGCGACAAGAGCATCTTATAGGCAGGAAACTGGGTTCTTCACAAAGTTTCACCACCAGAAACTCAAGGCCAACATCTTTTACCACTTCAAACAAATTCATAACACCCAACCAACAAAAAGCAAGAATTTAGTTGTTACATCCAACTTAAAGGGCCACCTTACCTTTAAGCGCTTATGCGGAGTTTGCAGCCTTGATATGCAGACGTGGATGGATTACATTCAACACTTCCTCGGGTGCATATTAGGGATGTGGGCTAAGGGGTACAACTGGACCTAGCCAACCAAATAAGGATAATCCTATTGCTAGGAAGCGAGTGATGAGTTTCTATACAAGGAAGCTGCCAGCCATATGTTATATTATCATTATGCAATGTGAAGGAACATGAAGGAAATAATCTAGTCTCTCTCTAGGTTATTCATTGCAGTCCAGATCCAGTCCTTTTCCTGAGCCCTTCTTCCTCAGTGCGGTAGTCAAGATGGTATCAGTTCGGTGCCAACAGCGTGGCATTACAGACAAGAGCAACAGTGGGGACAGCTTGCATGTGGAGAAAATACATGGACTTGAGCCATTGCTTCTGTGCTGGCTGCACCAACCATAGCACCGTATTCGACAGCTATTTCCTATTCAACGCCATCAGATAGAACTGCAGCACTGAGCCTGTAACCAGCAGCAGCGGTATCTGCTCATCAAAAGGCGGTGGCCACTCATGTTCCAGGCTTCCAGCAATCGTGGTGATCCACCATGGGACACTGCATGTCTAGTCATTTCCCATGCACACAACTTCCTCCAAACTCAAACCTGCAGATGTGCTTGTGCCTCAGTGGCTCAGTCCAAAACCAGGCCAGATGGTCCTTCATTTAGTGCTCAAGCCAAGCCCTCCGCAGTGGGCCTTGGCCTGGCCCTCAGTAACAAGCTCAAAATTAGGCAATAGCTTGGCACTGTTACCACACCCACACAATGGTCTTTGAAACATCAGCTTACTCATCTAGTCAGAATCTCTGCATCCCATGAACGCGGGGGGTATCAGGGATTTCAGCTAGGGATGAACAAATACTGGTTCAAACCTTTAGCAAGCTACATTGAATTTTGTCAACATGGCATCAAGTCCATAGGAACTAAGAACATTGCAGCAAGCTCAGCAAACTCGGTAAACCAGAGGAATTCTACTTGTACAGTCTTAACTTGAGCCCTAGCTATCATTTTGCACTCGAGAATGAGCTGCTTATCCAGGAGGAGTGGAGGGTTAGGCCTAACTTAGGTGGCAGCCGGCAGCATGAAGAAAGTGTCGGCAGCTGGCCCTAATCAGCTTCAACTAAGTGTGGATATGTATCCTATTATCCTATTGTTAGTGAATCTGAGAATAGTTGTATTACTTAGTACACGATTGAGATTAGATACTTTAGGGGGAGACCCATCTATAATGAAGCAGGCACTTGATATTACCATCAAGCAGCCCTTCTTCAGTTCTTCTACCCAAGTCTCCTCCCTCACCATGACATAATTTTCTGGTGGTGTTTATCCTCATATCAGCATAAATAAATAAACCATTTCATAAATTTGAAAGTCGTTTCTCAACAAATCAATAGCCTCACTTCAACGTAGACAAGGTTTAGTTTGTAGCAATAAAAAAAGAACACTCCTAAGTGAAATAAAACAAGTTAAACACCCTCTAGCCATTTGTTTAGAGCATCTACATATTTGTTGGAATTCTAAGTTTGACCCAAATTGAGCTCCAGTATGAGCATTATCTTTATATGCTTGTTTGGTGGGGTACTTTTAAAATGCATCTGTTAATGTCCAGCTCCCTTTCTTCTAATGTTCCTTTTTGTGTACTCTGTAAATATTTGCTGTCTAATCTGGAACATCTTTGTTAATATCTTTTGATATACAGAGAATATAGATGGCGCTAGCTGTGACATGCTTGAGACTGTTCTTAGCAACAAAGTTTTAGACAGAGAAACACCGATGGGATCTGAAGATGCCCTTAGTTCTCCAACTTGTACACAACTCAGCTTGCAAAATGACCGAAGTAAAAGCATAGTGACTTTTGCAGCTTCTGCTGAAGCCTGCCTTGGTGCAAAACAGGAAAATGCTAAACTTACGAATTCTCCGGTGCATGACAGCAAGAGTGCTTATTCATCCTCAGTGAGTTTTTTTCCCATACAAATTTGTTTGTTTAATTTAGTGTGATCATTATGCATTATTATTTTTAGTTTGGTGAGACTTTCCCCCTCCCTCCCTCTCTCCCTCTGTAATTGTCATGATAATGTTGTATCACCATTCTAGTGCCCCACAGGACGCATTTCGTTCAAGTTGTACGACTGGAATCCCGCAGAGTTTCCTCGGCGTCTACGTAACCAAGTATGTAACTGGCCATGGCTTTAAGTTTCTAACACTGGATGATATTTTCATGTCAAAGAAATTGTTCTCAGTCAGTGGTACATTTGAAATATGCAGATATTTGAGTGGTTGTCTAGCATGCCTGTTGAATTGGAGGGCTACATTCGTCCTGGTTGTACAATTTTAACTGTATTTATTGCAATGCCACAACATATGTGGGACAAGGTATGGATGTTTATGCTAAAACAAAATCATCAATTACTTCAAACTGAATGAAGATTTTTGCACACATCCAAATAAAGACAAACTATCAAGACTTAGGCTGTGTTTGGCAGCAAAGTGTTGTAAAAAACAAAGTATCGAAAAACTACAGTATTTTAGCATGATGATATGAGATACCACGGTTTTTACATATCGAAGTATTTTGGAGTATCGATAATACATAGGACCTGTCTGGCTAGAGCTGTGAGCAGCGATGTAAAAATTATGGCTAGCTGTTAGCTGTTGCAAACACGGACATTTTAAGCTAGCTAGCCATTGCATGTAGGGCACGCTTATTTATCATACACATCCACGAAGAACGGCCAAGCATAAACTAATTAAATGGCTATGCATAAACTGAACGCCCAAGCACAAGGCTTGTATATTACCAATAAGGATGCTCCCTTGGGATTGAGCCATGGAGAGCTGGGCCTAGGCTAGCTGCGTCGAACTAGTCGTCAATCCCTCCACGAGCGGAGCTGAGTGGATTGACCAGAAAGAGGGGTAACGGCACGGCAGCGTGGAAACAGCTTCAAAAAGGGATAACGACGTGTGAGTTATTGCCAATGGCGAGGCAAGTCGTTTACTCGCCTGCTTTTTTTTTAAAAAAAAGAAGAGGCCCAGGGTTCTTTTTATTAGAGAGAAAATACTCTGATTTTCAGAATACTCTAGTATTGGTAGCCAAACAGGTCACAGTAATTAAAATTGTACCAATACTAGAGTATTCTCAAAATCAGAGTATTTTCTCTCTAATAAAAAGAACCCTTGGCCTCTTCTTTTTTTTAAAAAAAAAAGCAGGCGAGTAAACGACTTGCCTCGCCATTGGCAATAACTCACACGTCGTTATCCCTTTTTGAAGCTGTTTCCACGCTGCCGTGGCTATCAAACACAGCCTGGTTTTTAAAATATCATTTTGTACTGTGTAACTTATGCGAACTGATAACTGTAGTACTACCACCAGTCCAGAATTGATGTCTCTATGGCTTGTGCAAGTCAATTTTTACCACTTATGGGAGTCCACTTCAAAAGGATTTTGCTGGATTTGCCGTGAAATTATATCATAACCTTTTTAGCTTTCTTCAACATATCATTGAGTGCCCGCAATTCATATCTGCATTTCTCTTGGCAGTTATCAGAAGATACAGCAAATCTTGTCAGAAACTTGGTAAATGCTCCGAGCAGTCTTCTATTGGGCAAAGGGGCCTTTTTTGTTCATGCCAATAACACAATATTTCAAGTATTGAAAGGTGTGTGCCATGTACTTTTCAATTCCATGACATATTTCAAGTATAGTAATATTTGTATATCATTCTTGAACTATATTGTTCGTACACAACTATGTAGTCCCTCCTTTGCTGAATGCATACTGTTTTAGGAATTTAATCTGCAACAAAGATGTATTCAGAAAAGATTGCATCACCCCCTTTATTGGACAACTTATCACATATGAAAGATGTGTGTTACTCTAGTCCATATTAATAAATGATTGGAAATAGCCAAAGATGGATATGCAATGGAAAATTGGTGTAAGGTTATCTTGAAATATTAAAATGACATGTATCCAGGAACAAAATTTGACTTTGGAATGACATGTGTTCAGGAACGGAGGGAGTAGCACTATTTGCATGTGCTACTAGCCTACTATATGCTGTAGAGCCTTTGAATTATGTATCTGTCCAGAAGAATTTTCTCATGAGAAGATAACCCCTTTGTTTTCAATTGTTTGATGCAAGGATCCTTAACATACTCCCATTCCGCTTACGCGCGCAGTTTTAATCTATAATCATGAACTGTTCAAAGATTTGAGCATTTCCCAGTTAATGCGGGAACTATTGCCATTTAAACTTATATATTATTACATCTTCTGTTTTAAACTTATCATGACAAAAGTATCTGATTATTAACCGAGGATTTTTAATATCTGTACTAAAGATGGAGCAACATTGATGAGTACCAGATTAGAGGTACAAGCCCCCAGGATCCATTGTGTTCATCCAACATGGTTTGAAGCAGGAAAGCCTATTGAACTACTCCTTTGTGGAAGTTCTCTTGATCAGCCTAAATTCAGGTATAATATGCCCTTGGACGTTGTGGTGATTTCTGCTGGCTGTTTTTCTACCATGTATATTGCGGTACAACATTTCTTGTTTGAAACTTCTGCTGTATGTATTATTTTCTAACCTTAGTGTCTATTGTCACAAATTTGTGATGTGGGCTTTCCAGAGTCTCCGCGGTAAAGTTTGATCTTAGCTTCTACTCCCTCTGTCCGGAAATACTTGTCATCAAAATAAATAAAAGGGGATGTATCTAGATGTATATTAGTTCTAGATACATCTCTTTTTATCCATTTTGATGACAAGTATTTTTGGACGGAGCCACGGAGGGAGTACTAAAGTAAATATGCACTGTTTCCCCATAACCTCGTGTTTTATATTTTTATTAAGTGATCTTGTTTAGTTGGTTAAGTTATTAAATGAACCATTCCTGGATTTTAGCCTATTCCTGTCACTTGGAGGAATAACTAAGTGAATGTGAGTGTAGTGTGGCTTCAGTATGCATTTTTGTTTTGTTTTGTTAGTTTCAGGCACAAACTGTCTCGGCACGCACAATTTCTGCATGAAATAGCTTTAGCGTCCAAGTAAAAAAATTGTCATTTATCTCTTTTGATAATTGTTGATCATCGGGAGAACACTCTGGTTTATGATCGATGCCCTTCTATTGTTATACTTTATGCATCTTAAGTGCTCGTTTGTGGATTTAGTTTTCCTGGTTCCAACACTAAATTTGTGCATGAAGTGAATCCACATGAGACAGTTCCTTATAAGCTTCATAGATGAACACTTCTTATGAATTTGTGTGTGGTTCACAATGCTCTATGGGTGCTTGAATCACCATTCAATTTATGTTTCTCATGGCAGATCACTTCTATCGTTTGATGGAGAGTACTTGAAGCATGATTGTTGCCGTCTAACGTCTCGTGAAACCTTTGGTTGCGTGAAAAATGGTGCTTCTACATTTGATTCTCACCACGAAGTTTTCCGGATAAACATCACTCAAACAAAGCCGGATACTCATGGACCTGGTTTTGTGGAAGTAAGTGAAGTTTGCTACAAAACCAATCGAATTCCTCCATACTTTAGAGTCTGGTGCATATTAACTAATCTTTTCTAGTGGCATCCATCTAGGTTGCATGTGTTTGATATTAGTTCGGTTATGATTTGTCAGTCCTATGTAGATAGTTATTAGTGTGTACGAACTTAAGCTATACTTTTAAATTCTTAGCCATGACCAGCCTGACAGTTGTACCAATTAATAGAAAACCCTGCTTAGGCTTAAGCTTAAGCCATCCCTTCCAAACAGTGTGATGTTGAACTGATTCCTCAAATAAGGCATCAATACTCAAAGAGACATTAGCTGCTCTACATCGCACACAGGGCTTTGGGGCACTTTGGTTCATATTCACCAACTTTGGTTTGTGCACTTCAAGAAGTGAAAACTAATGTCATAGAAGCTGGACAATAATTGCAAGTTTCTGTACAATAGTAAGATCATATGTGCCCTTTGCAGAAAACACGGGCAAAACAGACTTGCATCACAAAGTACTTGACGATTGAAAACTATAGGAAGCAAGTGCATAGTGGGGATTTATGGTTCATGCTTAATTTCTCCTGTGATAAAGATACACAGCATCAATATGGCATTTGTATTTGGAACAATTTCAGCAAAGATAATGTATTCTTGTTTGGCATAACAAAACTGGCTAGTGAGCTACTATTGTTATTGGCGCTAAAAGTATAGGTGTATAAAACCGGATATTCACATCAGCACCCAAGAGCATATGCTCCTGGTGTGAAACAAATGATGATGCCCTTAATGTCAAACAAATCTGAAAAAGTATATACATGTCCTGCTGTGTCCTATGTGTGCATATTAATTTTCATGGAAAAAAGATGAGTTTTGTGGCCTGTGCGAAAAAAAAAATCGCTTTTGTAGAGCACCAGTTTTTGTTTTTTTTGTCCAGGGCACAAAATATGTCCATGAAACTTTGCAAGCCGATAAAAGACATACAGGTATATTGTAAATAAAAACAGTGTTGTTTGAATTTTTATAGCATTTTAAACAATTTTACTGTTCATTTAGGAGCATATGCTTCACAGGAGCTGAAACGCTGCCTTAAAGAAGAGCCAAAATTTACACCTTGAAATAACATAGCAAAAGACGACAATAAACCCATTATTTATGCTATATTTGTAATATTTAAGGGGTTCCAAAATGGTTCACTGTTGCAAGAATAGCAATTACCATTTATCTAACTGCATGACAGTTCAGCTTATGTTGTCATTCTTCGACACTTTCTGTAGTTATATATGATGATCGTCGATTGCAGTTCTATATTTTCAGTTTTTTTTCCTTCTACAGGTGGAAAACGTGTTTGGGCTATCAAATTTTGTCCCTATCCTTTTCTGTAGCAAACAGTTGTGTTTTGAACTAGAGAGGATACAAGATGCTCTTTGTGGTTCTTCCAAGTACAAGAGTGCAAATGGAGAGTTCCCTGGTATTACTTCTGATCCTTGTGAGCATTGGAAGCTTCAACAAACTGCAATGTCAGGATTCCTGATAGAGATTGGGTGGTTAATAAAGAAGCCTTCTCCAGATGAATTTAAAAAATTACTGAGTAAAACAAATGTTGAGAGATGGATATGTGTGTTGGAGTTCTTGATACAAAACAATTTTACCAATGTTCTTGAAATGATTGTGAAGTCATCGGACAACATCATAGGCTCTGAGATTCTTTCTAACCTGGAAAGTGGGCGGTTGGAACATCATGTCACAGCATTTGTTGGGTATATAAGACATGCTCGAATCATTGTTGATCAGAGAGCTAAACACAACGAAGAAACACAGCTTCAAACAAGGTGGTGTGGTGATAGCGTTTCAGACCAGCCAAGCTTGGGCACTTCTGTGCCACTTGGTAAAGAAGTAAGTGCTATTGTGGTGCAAGCCCTATTAATTCCACGCTAAATATTCTTCTCGAACTCAGCTAATGCAAGAATCTCTGCATGTTTATGCTTTTTTTACATTAAATCAGTTGCAAGTTTTGGATAAGCAGAGCAAGTTCAATTGATAACATTATTTTGAATTTTCAGTTGTGCGTTTTATTGAGAATTTCTTCTTTTCTTCTGAAAAAGTAATCATCAGCTCATTACCATTGCGCGCTACAAGCATGCAATTCATGGTCAGTAGTACAGAAAATCAGGGGAAATCGTGATACTGGCCACGGTTCTTAGATAAACATCTGTGTATAGTCCTATTTTGGTTATTTTAGCTTCCATCTGTCTGTTGATTGTTTAAGAAGATAATCGTTTTTAGTTTGAAAGCACTTAAATCTGGAACCATTCTGTTCTCATGTAGAATTAGTTTTACAAATTATGTGTCAACATTGAGTTGGTCCTAGGGTTGTCTTGTCATGGCAGAGGATGTTTGTCTTTATGAAAATGTAAGCTTAGGAGCATCAGTATCACGTTTATCTGTAACCTTTTGGAGTGGCATCATCATTCAGTCATTTTGCATATGGCTAACTGAATTACAACGATGTTTTGTAATCTTTTTGCAGAATGTCACTGCCAGTGATGATTTCTGTTTGCCCTCAACCAATGCCGAGTGTGAAGAGGAAGTAAGTGTGCCGCTTGTGACTAATGAAGCTGTGTCACACAGGCAGTGCCGCGCCCCTGAGATGAATGCTAGATGGCTTAATCCCGCCTTGGTTGCTCCTTTCCCAAGTGGTATGATGAGAACGCGACTTGTCGCAACTGTGGCAGTGGCTGCTATATTGTGTTTCACGGCCTGTGTTGCCGTGTTCCACCCACATAGAGTAGGGGTGCTTGGAGCTCCAGTAAAGAGGTACTTGTTTAGCGACTGCCCACCATGGCACCATAGTGGATGTTAGATTAGATTAACTTTCTTGACTTGTTGACTTTCTTGACTTGTTGTTGCTTTCCCCTGTGCCATGTGTATACCGTTGTTTTGACTCATAGATTGTGTGTATCAAGGATAAAATACCTTTTCCAGTGGACAATGCAAACTTGCATCTTTTTGACAGAAACTATGGGCATATGTGCATGCAGTTCCGAACCACCTGGTGTATCAGAGGGTTTGATAGGATTGCTCCGAGTGGTGGTTGTAACCGCAGCCCACATCCGGGAATTTTTCACTCTTTGGATGCTCCTGAATGATATCCACCTTCATGAGCAAACTGAAGATACCATCTTCTGAAAGCACGCGAAACGACGGGATATACACGGCGGCCACTGCGTACAAGGCTTAATTCCTAGGCTTGACTCTTTCCCCCTTGGACCGTATGGTTTGGAAGGCATGGGCACCTTCAAAGGTTAAATTTTTTGCGTGGTTGGCACTACAAGATAGGATTTGGACCGTCGATCGTTTACAGCGACGAGGTTGGCCAAATTGTGGCCTCTGCAAACTTTGCAATAGGGAGCAAGAAACGGATGCCCACATTTTCTTCAAGTGCCGCTTTACAATTCGGATATGGAAGTCTCTCATTGAGAGGCTTGGTCTCGCGCACATAGATACATCCGGGTGGCACACGGATGAATCCGTCTACGAATGGTGGGACAAGAGAACCGACAATCGCAATCCCAACCGGCAAGCTTTGGCCTCTCTCACCATGCTTGTCTCCTGGACCATTTGAAATGAAAGTAATGCACGGGTGTTTCGTCACTGCCATTGTCCACGAGGCCAAGCTTTGGGTGACCGCGGGCGAAAAGAAATTAGGAGATATTTTTATGGGCGAGTAATTGCCATGCCGTATTTGTGGGTGTTGTAAAACTCTAAAATCTATTCTCTTCTTATTTAATTGATAAGGCAAATCTTATGCCTCCATTTCAAAAAAAAAAAGATTGGGTCTCAGTTTTATATTTTTTGTTCGCGACAAGTAGGAATCTTGGAGGAATCCAACTTACATTTTCCCAAATCCCGAGTAAGAAGATTCATCTGATTTGGGGCGTGAATATGATCTGAAGAGTACCTCTCTGTTTCATATTACTCCATTCCAATGAAGGCGCATCCCAAATTTCAACTTTGATGATAATTTAGACCTATCAAATGTTGGTTATATGTGATAAATATTATACCATTGAACAAAAGAACTTTTCAATAGCATAATTTTCAAGTCACAAAAATATGTAGTGTTGGTTCAATTTATGGTCAAAATTGAATTTGGGGATGTGTGTGTGCCTTATTCATTGGAATGGTGGGAGTATGTTAAGTTCTAGCTTTGTCTTTAAGTTTTTTTTTTGTGAAGATTGTTTTTGGTTCAAACTTACATAGGTCTTCTTTATATTGTAGAATTGTGAAACACGGGAATAGTACAAAACATGGGTTTACAAACACAGGAGAACTATATGAATAGTTGTTTGGATGGAATAGAGGAAAATCACCTTGGTCCAACGCGATTGAGTCCAAGTGGTTGGACCAGATGTTCAAATTTCTATGAAATTGAGGCAAATGAATCCATTCTGTGGGAATTTACGTGCCACCAATCCTTGGGAAGAATCCAAAGGGTTAGAGTCTACAAATTTATACAGAATTTCTGCAATCCAAAGAGGACCTTAAGTTTAACCAAGTACATAGAACAATATATTAACATCTACAATACCAAATTAGCTTTATTAGATTTGTCATAAACTATATTTTTATAATCCATATATTTAATATTTTAGTTATTAGCATGTTCTTTTATATTTGATCAACATTAAACAAATTGACTTAGGATAAATATAATTTCAAGTAATCTGAAATGGAGAAAATACTTAGCACCTTACAATATCAAGCCTCGAAGAATTACATCATCATGCAATGGATGTTAGTGCCATCATCTTGAATTGACAATTGCAGAGACGCAATGTGCTGTTTTGTATGCAAACGATGCTTGCAGGCACATTCCTGATTCAGAAAAGGAAGTGTTACGCTAATCCCGAGCACAAACGCATAAATTTTACAAAATAATATAAGTGGAATAAAAAAATCTGATTTTTTGCGTGGATGAACATCAACAAGCATTTTAGTTTTCTGCAAAAATTCGCCACGAAAAGACATCCGCATGATGCTTTTGCTAGTTCTCTACACGAAGGCAATGAAAATGATTCCACACTTCACCCGTCCAGGATTGCAGCTTGGGTTTGAAACATAAACATATTTGTCTACTTTTAATTTGAATATTAATTTACTTCGGTTTTTTTTTACTGTAACTCTGGATTTCTTCGATCACATGGGTCAGGCCTGCAGGACCCTGACCCACATATCACCCACCCAATGACACCTGGTGATATGTCTCGCTTTATGCAAGACAAATGATGCTTAAAATTCTTTAAAATGACAGGTGGCCAACCTAACTCGGCATTAATATATTTTTTGTTCTTTTTATTTTTTTGTTTATATTTTAAAAATATTAGAAATACTATTCCAGAAAATTTAATGTGCTTAAGATTCTTTAAAATGTTCATCGCAAAATTGAAAAATATTAACACAATATAATTTAAGAAAATATTGATAGCATTCAAGAAAAAATTTCATGACGTTTAGAAAATGTTCACGAGACAATTTTGGAAAATGTAATGCAGTGTAAAAAAAAGTCGAGTAATTCAAGACAAAAAATGTTCCAGACCATTCAAAAAATGTACTTTGCATTGTTAAAAATGTGTATACATTTTTAAAATACGTTTTTGACATTTAAAAAATATCTACACAATGTAAAAAAGTTCTCATAGTTTAATAAAATATTTTGTATCATTCGAAAGATTGTTTGAAATGTATTTGAAAAATGTTTAACACATATATGAAAAAATATTCAAAAATATGTATTTGAAAAATATTAAACATGTATAAAAATTATTTTATACTCCCTCCATTCCGAATTACTTGTCGCAGGTATGGATGTATCTAGATGTATTTTAGTTCTAGACACATCCATTTCTACGACGAGTAATTTGGAACGGAGGGAGTATATGTATACAAAAAATGGGAAAAGTATCTGGTGCACCTGGTGCTTGTGGTGCTGCTGGTGCACCGGATGCCGCAACACGTTCAAAACTGTTCAAAAAATCTGAAACAAATGTAGCACATTGACATAACATCGGTCTATGTTGTCACAAAAAATCAAATAAAAATTCGAAACATTGCACGAGATACAAAAATGACAAGTTTAGCATTAATGTAATAATGGGCCAAATCTAAAGCCCACCTTATGCTGTGTACTATTCAGTGTCAATTTTGTGATTTTTGTACCTCGAGCAATGTTTCAAAGTTTGAGTTAAAATTTTGCGAAAAATAAGATCGAGATTATGTGAATGGGCTAATTTTTTTCATATTTTTAAATGTGCTATGGGCGTTCGGTGCACCGGTAGAACCACAAGCACCGGTGCACTAGATACTTTCCCACACAAAATGTACAATATGTATGAAAAATGAAAATGAAAATCTATATCTGAAGTTCCGAAAAAATCTATATTTGAAAAAATGTTAAAGGTCTATAAAAAATGTTCCCGGTGTACACAAAAAATGTATAGTGTGTACAAAAAAAATGCAGACATGTGTTAAAAAGGAAAGGAAAATAAAATAAAAGAAATAAGAAAACTGGTGAGAACAAAAGAAAGAAGCAAATAAACCAAAGAAAAGAATAGGAAAAAAAGAGAATGTAAAAACCAGAGAAAACCACTTCAAACTTGAAAAATCGATAACAAACCGAATAAAGAAAAAAAACACATCCACAACTACGGTACTGGGCCGACCTAGTAGCCCCCGTGGCAGAGGCAACCCCGAGCTCCGCCTTGAGTAGGCGATACATAGATCTGGTGCCCAATGACATGGTCGGTAAAGCACGTCAGCGAAGCTATGTAGTTAAAGGGTCGGGCAGCCTACAAGCTTGGCCCAAATAGTTGGAGTCATAGTCCTGGTCAAGTTGGCCCCGGTTGTAGGCCACCCTGACGTCGAGTGCACGCATTGGAGGGCCCCTAACGAGGAGGTGGACTCGGACTCTGACTAGCGGTCATAGTTAGCATGTTGTTTATTCGACATGCCTATCTAAGTATTTAGTCTAGTTGTGTATAAAAATGTCAGTTGTCATTTCCGCAGTCTAAAAACGTGTATGTACAATGTCAATAAGAGATAATTTTTGTTCAATAGTTTGATGTTCATCCAGGCAAAATCTAGTTAGAATCTATGCCAAGCCAAAGTAGAATTTTGAGTACACATGGAAAAGATGAGGGAGGAAAAATTATGGAGGTTGCAATTTGGGGATTAGGAGGGGTTGAGAGGATTGGGTGAAGGGGAGGGGTTCACAAGATCCCTTCTCATTCCCAATCCCTTTGGCGTTGGAAAAACTCTAGTGTCAAATAAGGCCTTAGGTATATTGTAAGGCATGGTTTTCTGCGAATTCTTTATCGGGTGCGTAGAAGAACATGAAGATGCAATTGGCGAAGATAGAGATGGCAACTTTAAATTGCTTTGATGCGATGCCGTGTCAATGTATTTTTTTTTCTGTTGGTCGCTTTTGTTTTGATTTTTTTTGCGAAAAAACTTTCAATCTATTCATCTTCAATTATGGCAGTACAACGAACACTAGAAATAATAAAAATTACATCCGGATTCATAGAACACCTAGCGACGACTACAAGCACTGAAGCGAGCCGAAGGTGCGCCGCCGTCATCGCCCCTCCCTCACCAGAGTCGGGTAAAACTTGTTGTAGTAGACAGTCGGGAAGTCGTCGTGCTAAGCCCCAATAGGACCAGCGTAGCAGCACAGCAACCGCCGCCGTTGAAGAGTAGCGTAGATCAGAAGGATCCAACCTGAAAACACATGAACATAGACGAACTACAACCAGATCCGAGCAAATCCACCAAGGACAAATCCGCGAGAGACACATCTCCACACGCCCACCGACGATGCTAGACACACCATCGGGACGGGGGCTAGGCGGGGAGAAACTTATTTCATCTTCAAGGAGCCGTCGCCGTCTCGTCTTCCTGAGCAGGACACAAACCCTAACAAAACACGAAAAAACAACTGAAAATAGAGCCCTCCCGCCGACAAGGGCCAAGATTCACCGCGCCGCCATGGCCCTAAGGCCACCAGAGACGAGGCGGACCGACAACGGCGCCGGTGGGAGGCAGGGGAACCCTAGAATTTTTTTAGCGAAGAGGCTCTGCTCGGGTCCCAAGTACGCCTCGCAACGCTTGTTTTGATTTCTTTAATCTGATGTAACACCTATCTAATTAATAAAGTCAGATCAGTATCATGGTTTCCCTAAAAAAAGTAAGAAAGGAAAATATTCATTCACGGAGCCGGTCCTACTTTTGGGTTTCATTAAAGCAGACTAGTGCAAGTGAAGTGTAGTTTACTCTACCTGATACTCTCTCGAACCACGCACCCATAAAGTTATATCCCATGGATAAATACATCCAACACCTATGTATATGCTTGAAACAGATTTGAAACACTAGGCCAGTTCCCCGTCACAGGACAATAACTACAAACAAGAAGTGGAGACCAAACAACAGCAGCAGCGGAAAACGATGGTCCAGGCGTCGAGAACTTGTGCAGCACACCTGATCACAAGAGGATCAAAGGAGAATCACAACAAGCTGTTGCAGTTGGTGCTTTGTTGGTACTGACACTTGATGACAAGTCAACAACCATGGATAATTTGGACTAGCTTATCAGAAGACTCCAGAGATCCAACCCTTATAATTGCTACCCAATTCAAATGACAAACTCACTGAAACAAACAGTGCAATCATAGACCAGCTCTTCCGTCAAAACCATTGCCTAACATACAAAGTAGCCCCATGGATACAATTTAGATACAATCCTTAATATGTACAAGCCCCATTAAGGTCATAGATAAATGCTGGTATTGATCTGTAACCTCCTGCTCGATTACAAGCTTCCTTCCTTGCATTGTGCCGTAAGGGCAGCGGAAAGCAAGTTGCAAAACCCCTCCTTCCTTGCATTGTGCCGTGAGGGCAGCGGAAAGAAAGTTGCAAAACCCCTCCTTCCAAGAACCGGTGGTATCAAGCGTGCCATTTGCTCAAATGGACAAATTAATTTACAGTTTACAATGTTGAAGTTACATCCAAGTGCATGGAGGCCGGAGATGAAGAGAAGCGAAAAAAGCTCCATGGCCACCTTGTTTCTTCCTCACTGCTACCTAGAATGCTTAGTTTAATCTTCTATTGACTTGTTTCGTTTGGCATGGTAGGGGGACTCTTCCTAAATGCATGCTTTCTGCAGCGCTCGAAAATGCCATCATACAGCAAATCAAACTGCACTCCAGCTCTTTCCCGATTTACAATGAAAAGAATGTGATCACCCTCAATGATCTTGTGATACCTACAAATCAACGGAAAAAAAATTTAGGAAAGCACATGTATAGTTTTACGTGAACAAAGCACAAAAATGGGCGATGTGTCTTCAACACCACCCAGGTTATCGTCCATTTGAATTTAATATCGAATTTGGTTAGTACTGTTGAAACAAGAAATTCATGCATAACTGTATTTTTTATCAGATAAAAAGGAAAGGGATATATGTCGTTCCAGTAAGAACTTCACAGCAAGACTTAGTAACATGGTACTAACCATATCCCAGGTTGCAAAGGATTGCAGTCAGAATCATCCACTACAAAACGGTTAGGATGCTCTATGGGAATGCGAGGGTGCGTCATGGAGATTGTGTTCAAAGCCCCATCATTATCTTCCCAATCTTCATCCCTGAGTATCATCAGTAAGAAGATTAATAACGTGCACGAGTAATGAATTGTAAGGTTTTCTACAAGATAAAAAGGGGGAAATGTAAGCAGCATAATCTATGAACTTGGCTTTGGAGCAGAGGATTTCACCTGTATCCTTTGTAAGGTAGAGGCGCGTTTTGAGGGTGCCGCCACATACACATCTGGAGAACTCTGAGAAAGAGCATCGGGTGAACTCCAAGGACGCTTGATGGTACTGTAATTCCAAATAGCTTCCGAGTTCTCTTTGTAGCATAACTGAAGTAGAATGTATTGGGAAAGGTCTTGAGGGTGGAGTTAATTTTTAGAGATCCTTGAATTGTGAGGTCAGGGAGAATCCAGTCTCCTGAGGAAAACGGCCCAGTATTCCCTAGCAGGAGATCAACTAAACCAGAAAAACCAACTTTTCTCCATGACATTTCAAAGTGATCAAAACCGAAATTGTAGTAATTCTTCAGCCAAGGAATGTCCAGCCAATCATAGACAATGACTCCAAGCCTGCAGAGCTGAAGAAGACAAATTGATTTCATGGATCTCCCATCTTCAGCCCTGAAATTAATAGGAAGTGAAACATGATGACAATGGTATGGAGACACACAATATGGAATCACATTGCCTTTTGAAAAATAATAGTATGATATCACACTAATTTTACGAGTTCAAGTCAACACTTACAGCATGCCGTCATAGTAAGTCCGTGTGGTTCCATTAAGGGCGCCTGACAAGGAAGTAAGGCTCAGAACCCAGTCTTCAGAAGTATCATGCCCAGGGAAAGCCTGACATTAGTATTGAACAGTGTGTTAGAATTAGATGGCCAAAATTGTTGGACCCTTACTCTCAAATAACAATATGCCGTAAGTCTATTTGAATTTTAACACTAAATATTTAAAATTAGTGATTATTGAGTACAGAATTGTCCTGTGAAATTTCGTCATATTTTGGCAGCATGAATTTCTCATGCAAGATGGGCATGGCTAGTGTTCGCTAGAGCAGCATGCCACCAAGTTCCCGGCATAGAAATGCAACAAGCAAGACCCACAAGCCACATGCATAAAGCCGAAAAAAGGGCCCACGCAATCAAACAGAGATGCTCATTTTAGATGCAAAATTGCACTGCAAACAACATAATTAAAAGAAAAGAAAAGATAACAATGGATGCTGCCAACATTAAAAACAGATTATTTGGACCATCCATAGAAAAGCGCTTTAAGCTTCATGCAAATGCAGTGATGCTAATTTGGGTGCTTCGAACCTGCACTCCTGATCACAAGAAAAGCCCCTCGGAAAGCATAGGATAAGCATGAACATTCTACCACCAACAAGCAACAACAAAGCGCTATCGTTTCTGAGTAAGATCTGAAATCTCTTGTTGTACCTTCTCAGCGAGCATCTGATGCAGCACCCTCACAACCTGCGCGCCGGCCGAGTGCCCCACAAAGTGCACAGGGTTCTGCTCGTCCCACACAGGATAATGCCCTGCACACGATTAGAAACCAGAAATGAAGAACTCTAAATCCAAACTCATGCGAGGCCATAGTGCCAGGGTGATGCTCTGTTCGTCCAAATCCTCACCTGTTTCATAGATCCTCCCGAAGCGCGTGTGCCCATAAACCTGGCTGTGCTCCACGCCGTAGTCCACCTGTCCCCCCTTGAGGTAGTAGAACAGCTCCCGCGCCCTGCAGAGCCACCAGATTCCCCAACAATCAAATTCCACCCAATATACTATACTGCTAGCTAGATTTAATAATAGTAATAAGCGAATTCAGGATAGCTCGTCGAGATTTAAATGGGTGTCCAACCACCAAATGATGAAACAACTTTGGTAATTTTGCCACCCACCCACCTGTCATGGATGCTGGTGAGCGACCCCAAATCCGGCACGAGCACGCGGTCGTCCTTCTTCTCGGCGCCGGCGAAGTAGGACATCCCGCCGAGCCTCTGCGCGCAGATAAAAAAAACAGGAACGCGTGAGTACGCCTCGCCGGCATTTCACCGAACACCCGCCCGCCACAGGTAAGTACGTACCCCCTTGCCGAAGCCGAATATGCCGTGGACGAGGACGATGGGCGGCGGCGAGCCGTCGAGCACGACGCCCCTGCGTTCGTCCTCCTCCTCGGCCGCGGCGGCGGCGACGTCGACGAGCCCCGCGGCCGGGGGCGGGCGGCGCAGCAGCGGGCACCCGGACGCGGCGGCGGCCTGCGAGATGTCCGCCGCGACGGCCGTGCTGAAGACGTAGAAGCCGAAGAGCAGGTGCACGGCCGCGCTGACCCCGAGCTCCACCAGGCCCAGGATGAACCTCGCCATCGCGCTCCGCCAACGACCCGCGGTGGGCGGGCGCCGCGCCTCCCCCCTTCCCCTCCTCCCCCCCTCGCCTCCCCGCGGGAAGAGGAAGAGGAAGAGGACGAGTCGGAGAGGAGCCGGTCACGCCTCCGGGCCGGGGCCGGGGGGCGCCCTCGTTTTATCTCTCTCCTCTCCTCTCCTCCCTCCCTTCCGTCGCTGGCAAGGCAAACCGCTGGCGGGCTGCCTGTCGCGCGCTCCTCCTCCCAGCGTCGTCGCCGTCTCACGCTGGCGCGCCCGTTCTCCGTCCGCCCTCCCTTCCTTCCCCTTTGCGCGTCGCTAACTTTGGGGGCTGGGCTAGCCTATAATCATACGGTTTTGCTATTTATAAACGGACGCGTCGCGTCGACGATGTGTGTGACGGGGGGCGAGCGTCCTGGCGCCCGCGGGTGTGAGTCGGACGCGGGTGGATTTTGATTTTAATCGCGGTGCGGGTCGGAGCGGCTGGCGCTTGGCTGGGGAGGCATGGGGGCCGCCTCGCCGTGTGGCTGCCCGGTTGGTTGGTTGGTGGCTGGCGGGTGGAGCCTCGCCTCGCCTCGTCCCGTCTCGGGGCTTGGCGTCGCAGCAGCCTTTGGCGGGCGCGGATTGCGCGGCCAGTGGCCAATAGGGCGTGTTCGCGTGGCACCAGTTGGCGCTGGGTGGGGGCCAGTCGCCAGTGGGGACCCCCGGCGTCGCGTTACTGTTGGGCCATTTGTGTGGCGGGGACAGGGGGTCCGTTTCCTGTTTTCTTCCGTGGCTGGGAATTTCGGTTCTATTGTTTTTCCCGGTGGGCGAGAAGGTTCTCGAGGAACCACGAGTTCGGTAGAGTCACGAATCCGATTTTTACACGTGAGGGTGAGGCAGTACAACTACTTGGAAATAAATATAGGCCAAGAATCGTAGCGTACTACACACTGTCAGATTAAAAAAAATCATTCACCACAAAAGAGTTACGTAAACAAAATCATAGCGTGCTACACGTGGGCAGCCCATTCACTTCCGCCAAAAAATGGTATTTCTAATGTTTCCTTTTCTATATCACCCTGTGCAAAGTAAATATCATGCTGAGCACCGTAGTTTTTTTGAACATCGGTACAGATGCAAGCGCTCATACATACGTGCATACACTCATTTATATGAACGGACACACGCACACCCTATCCCTACTAGTAGAATGCTCGTGCGTTGTTACGGGCTACAATACATATAAATGAAAATGATTAAGATTATCTCTAAGGCAGAAGCCCTTTTTTCCTCATACGTTCGGATATGTACGAGCTTCCAAAATTCAATCATCTAGACAGTCCGGGTTACCCCAAATACATACCATATGTGGGGGAGAAATGTAATTGTCCGGACTTTTCATCATGTTAATCCCCAGGACCCAACTGCTCCTGACCGCTGCCTGCTTTGCCTCCGCTGCCCCCGGTCGTCCCTCCTAGCTACTCCCGACTGCCGCTTGTCGTGGCTCGGTCGGTCTCCATCTCCCGATCACACCGACGAGGTGGAACCGGAGCGCCCATCACATTGCCTCTCGGCCACCACGACATCTGTGTCGCACTCGTATTCCCCGAACCCGATGACCGCCGCCGCACAACAGGCTCTTCACACGGCACCTTTCGGCGCCGATTCCGGTCGGCCTCGGGTCCGTGTTGATGCAAGAAATGCGTCCCTGCCAGAAGCACCCCCTCCCATCAATAGTGTTGGCCAAATTATGTTATCTCCTTCGACTTTATCCGTCGATGCCGGTCAACGTGTGCAGTTCTCCTTCTCTGATAGCCTGCACGACCAGATCCAGAAGGAGTGATGACGCAGGGGAGATCTCAAAGCCAAATCTGATTTACTGAGATCCTATCTACAACTACAGCTATACGACAGACGTCACCCTTGCCCACTCAACTCCAACGATCACAGGGAAAGGGACGCGGCCAGCGACGAGGAAATTTGGGGTGGTTCTAGAATAATCTGTGTCGCGAGAGAAGGGGAAACCTCCAGACTATCATAGCTTCGCCCAACACTCTCATCTCAATCGCAGCCTTAGATTCAAGATTGGATAGTACACATGGCCCGAAGGCAGACACACCATCACCACCAACTCGCTTTTTTATAGTAGTATAGATATAGAAGTAGAGAAATTTGCAAGATCCTTGGCCATTAGCTTCTGAAATTAAAAAAAGCTTTAGATATTGAATTGACAGGGTATTTCCTCCTGATATTAGTGATAGTTGTACCGATTCTAATTGTTTTGCAGATCATGTGGATAGACAATAAAACAGTTTTTCTTCTTCTTCTCTGATCGGGATTTCTACTTTGCGCCATTAGTTAAATTGTTAATCAATCTGGTTTTGCAAGTCATCGTGTCTTACCAGCAGTAGGGTTCCTAATGGACATTGTTCTGTCACTGCTCATTGTCAGTACAAGGTAAGACGACCTTTTCTGAAATTAATACAATATTTCTCAGCCTCTTTGTGGAGTACATGTGAGTACTTATGCCTATCAATTTTATACAATAAAAGTAGTTTCTTATCCAATGTGTGTTCCAGTAAGAAAGACACATTGGTTGGCGTGGGAAAATTCTGAAGCCTAAAGGGAAGGGTGGATTGGGATTCCGGGACTCGCGCAAAGCATGGCGTCTCCTCACAAAACCGAATTCTTTGTATTCACAGGTGCTAACAGCGGAATATTACCCTAATGGCTCTACTGAGGACGTGGGTTTTTCAGGAAATGAGTCGCCGACTTGCATGGTATCCAGCATGGGCTCGAATTACTCAAGAAAGGACTCATATGGGCAGAACCTAGCCAGCCATGCCTTGGCGCAGATGGGGCATTCGCTGCTTTGGACGGCCATATGGATGCATTCAACATCAGATGAGGCTGACACTATATGTAAGCAAAACTTTAATGTTCCCACTTGAGTAATGAAAACTTCCCTTTCACAAAAAGGGAGTAATTTCTTGCAAATCTCGGACCAATTTGCTCATCGGAAGGGGAGCCATTTTGACCGCTACCCGTCGCGCACCTCCCTCCCAACGTTTCCATTAATGGCGCCCGAACACCTATTCTACGGCGTGGCTATATGTCTCACTGGACTAAGATTTAAGAGAAAAAAAATGAAAATCTGAAAAGAAAGTTTGGCACGGATCTTGATGTAAGATCCGACGAACCTATATAGCATCGACTGCGACTTATAGCAAGCATGATGAATATAAGGACGATGACATTGGATAATAATTGTCTTACATATTTATAAACATAATTAAAAAAAGCCACATGCGGCAATGCCCGATATACACAAGGGCAAAAGAAGAAGGAAGCCACAACAAGAACTAGTCTCCGCGGCGGGCGGCGACGAGCTCTTTCTTGTCCTCAAGATGCTGGTTCAGAGCATCCACGGATTCCTCCACTAGCCTTCTGCGCTCGATGCGCAGCATGGCATTCTCGTCCATAAGTTTCTCGACGATGACGCCGGTTCTCTTCAACAAGGCAGTGGTCTGCTCTTGCTGCTCCGCACTTCTGACGATCTTCGCCCTCAGCAGGTCGCGTTCGGCCCGGAGCTTCGCATTGCGATCATTTAGTTGCCGGATGACGTCGGTAGACTGTTCAAATGAGGCTTTCAGGTCATCCCGCAACCTCGCCCACCTGAAGATCTGATCCATCTGCCTAAGGACGAGGGCACGCATGCGCCTGTAAAAGTCCTCGCCTGCCCGCGAGACATATTGCCAGGCCGCCGCGGCGCGGGAGGACATCTCTGCTGCATTCGCGGCGCGACGGGACATCTCTTCTGCTTCTGCGGCGTGACCGAACCAGTCTGCTGCATCGACGGTGTGGCGGGTCCTTCGTGCTGCTTCGGCGGCGCGGCGGGACCTCTCTGCTGATACGGCCGTGCGGCGGGACATGTTGGTTGCTCTCGCGGCGAGGAGGGGCATCTCTCATGCTCTCGCTTCCAGGCTCGCCTCTCCCTGGTGGCAATCTCTCGATCCAGAACTCACGCTGGCCATGGCAGACGTAAGGAAACAATGATGAATGACTTGTTTGTTTTTGACTTTTTGTGGATGAGGAGTTGAGGAGGAATGTGCAGTCATCTTGGAGTAGTAGTATTTATAACCGCGTAGTAATACACTCCTAAGTGGGAAACCGTTTGGGTTTTGATCGGTGTGAATAGGTTTGCAATTTGGAATGTGACGGGACGCATGCTCATAATTTACTGACGGTTATAAGTGCGGCACTATTCCCGGAAGGCGTGATGTGGGCACGTACGCCTTATCGGCCGCGTACGTGGTGCTTGCACCATAGGGTGCACCGCAATAGGCAATGTCAGCACACGTCTTGTTCCAACAACCGTGCGCGCTCGTTATTACCATCACGCATGCTTCTTTTAATTAGAATGGGTGTGCCTGTCTAGCGCACACATGTTGATCTATCTAATTATTTCAGTTTTTTGTGGCTAATCGCAAACAGTTCATTCATGTGAAGTGTATGCCATCAATCACAGACACTTTGGTCTGGCTTACCCATTTCTGTTATGTTGCCTAATCATAAATAGTTAATCCTTCTGAAGCATATGCCCTCAATCACACACACCTTGATCTGACTGACCGTTTCTCTTGTGTTGCCTAATCACAAACAATTCATTCGAGTGAACCGTATGTTGTATATCGCACAAACCTTCATCTTGTTGGAAATATGCCCTAGAGGCAATAATAAATTAGTTATTATTATATTTCCTTGTTCATGATAATCATTTATTATCCATGCTAGAATTGTATTGATAGGAAACTCAGATACATGTGTGGATACATAGACAACACCATGTCCCTAGTAAGCCTCTAGTTGACTAGCTCGTTGATCAATAGATGGTTACGGTTTCCTGACCATGGACATTGGATGTCGTTGATAACGGGATCACATCATTAGGAGAATGATGTGAAGGACAAGACCCAATCCTAAGCCTAGCACAAGATCGTGTAGTTCGTATGCTAAAGATTTTCTAATGTCAAGTATCATTTCCTTAAACCATGAGATTGTGCAACTCCCGGATACCGTAGGAATGCTTTGGGTGTACCAAACGTCACAACGTAACTGGGTGGCTATAAAGGTGCACTACGGGTATCCCTGAAAGTGTCTGTTGGGTTGGCACGAATCGAGGCTGGGATTTGTCACTCCGTGTAACGGAGAGGTATCTCTGGGCCCACTCGGTAGGACATCATCATAATGTGCACAATGTGACCAAGGAGTTGATCACGGGATGATGTGTTACGGAACAAGTAAAGAGACTTGCCGGTAACGAGATTGAACAAGGTATCGGGATACCGACGATCGAATCTCGGGCAAGTATCGTATCGCTAGACAAAGGGAATTGTATACGGGATTGATTGAATCCTTGACATCATGGTTCATCCGATGAGATCATCGTGGAACATGTGGGAGCAAATATGGGTATCTAGATCCCGCTGTTGGTTATTGACCAGAGAGATGTCTCAGTCATGTCTGCATGATTCCCGAACTCGTAGGGTCTACACACTTAAGGTTCGATGACGCTATGGTTATAGGGAAAGTATGTATGTGGTTACTGAATGTTGTTCAGAGACCCGGATGAGATCCTGGACGTCACGAGGAGTTCCGGAATGGTCCGGAGGTAAAGATTGATATATAGGAAGTGTGGATTTGGCCACCGGAAGTGTTCCGGGCATCACCGGTAATGTACCGGGACCACCGGAAGGGTTCCGGGGGTCCACCGAGAGGTGCCACCAGCCCCGGAGGCTTGCGTGGGCCAAGAGTGGGAAGGGACCAGCCCCTAGGTGGGCTGGGGCGCCTCCCACCAAGGCCCAAGGCGCCCTCAAGAGGAGAGGGGGCAAACCCTAGGGGCAGATGGGCCCTAAGGCCCACCCTAGGTGCGGCCCCCTCTCTCTCCCCCTTGGCCACCACCCAGATGGGATCTGGGGGCTGCCACCACCCCTAGGGAGGGAACCCTAGGTGGGGGCGCAGCCCCTTCCCTCCCCCTATATATAGTGGAGGTTTTGAGGCTGCCCAACACACGAGTCTTTCTCTCCCAAGGCGTAGCCCTACCTCTCTCCCTCCTCGTCTCTCGTAGTGCTTGGCGAAGCCCTGCTGGAGTACCGCGCTCCTCCACCACCACCATGCCATCGTGCTGCTGCTGGACGGAGTCTTCCCAACCTCTCCCTCTCTCCTTGCTGGATCAAGGCATGGGAGACGTCACCGGGCTACACGTGTGTTGAACGCGGAGGCGTCGTTGTTCGGCGCTTAGATCGGAATCGACCGTGATCTGAATCGCCACGAGTACGACTACCTCATCCGCGTTCTTGCAACACTTCTGCTTGGCGATCTACATGGGTATGTAGATGCACTCCCCTTCCCCTCGTTGCTACTCCATAGATTGATCTTGGTGATGCGTAGAAAATTTTAAATTTCTGCTACAATCCCCAACAGTGGCATCATGAGCTAGGTCTATGCGTAGTTTCTATGCACGAGTAGAACACAAGTTGTTGTGGGCGTCGATTTTGTGAATTTACTTGCCGTTACTAGTCTTATCTTGATTTGGCGGCATCGTGGGATGAAGCGGCCCGGACTGACCTTACACGTACTCTTACGTGAGACAGGTTCCACCAACTGACATGCACTAGTTGCATAAGGTGGCTAGCGGGTGTCTGTCTCTCCCACTTTAGTCGGATCAGATTCGATGAAAAGGGTCCTTATTAAGGGTAAATAGAAATTGGCATATCACGTTGTGGTTTTGGCGTAGATAAGAAACGTTCTTGCTAAGAAACCTATAGCAGCCACGTAAAATTTGCAACAACAATTAGAGGACGTCTAACTTGTTTTTGCAACATATGCCGTGTGATGTGATATGGCCAAAAGGATGTGATGAATGATATATGTGATGTATGAGATTGATCATGTTCTTGTAATAGGAGTCACGACTTGCATGTCGATGAGTATGACAACCGGCAGGAGCCATAGGAGTTGTCTTAATTTATTTATGACCTGCATGTCAACATAAACGTCATGTAATTACTTTACTTTATTGCTAACCGTTAGCCGTAGTAGTAGAAGTAATAGTTGGCGAGACAACTTCACAAAGACACGATGATGGAGATCATGATGATGGAGATCATGGTGTCATGCCGGTGATGATGATGATCATGGCGCCCCAAAGATGGAGATCAAAAGGAGCAAAAAATGATATTGGCCATATCATGTCACTATTTGATTGCATGTGATGTTTATCATGTTTTACATCTTATTTGCTTAGAACGACAATAGCTTAAATAAGATGATCCCTCGCAACAATTTCAAGAAAGTGCCCCCCCTAACTGTGCACCGTTGCGAAGGTTCGTTGTTTCGAAGCACCACGTGATGATCGGGAGTGATAGATTCTAACGTTCGAATACAATGGGTGTAAGCCAGATTTATACACGCAATACACTTAGGTTGACTTGACGAGCCTAGCATGTACAGACATGGCCTCGGAACACGGAAGACCGAAAGTTCGAACATGAGTCGTATAGAAGATACGATCAACATGAGGATGTTCACCGATGATGACTAGTCCGTCTCACGTGATGATCGACATGGCCTAGTTGACTCGGATCATGTATCACTTAGATGACTAGAGGGATGTCTATCTGAGTGGGAGTTCATTATATAATTTGATTAGATGAACTTATTTATCATGAACAATTGTCTAAGTTGTCTTTGCAAAAAGGGTTGTAGATCAATAGCTCGCGTTGTAGCTTCCTGTTTCAATACGTTCCTAGAGAAAGATTAAGTTGAAAGATATTGTAAGCAATGATGCGGACTAGGTCCATTGCCTGAGGAGTGTCCTCCCTGCTACACAGAAGGCTTATGTCTTTGATGCACCGCTCGGTGTGCCAACCCCTCCAACGTCGTCTGTGGATGTTATGAACATCTAATAGATACGTCCCGATGACTACTTGATAGTTAAGTGCACCATACTTTACGGCTTAGAATCGGGATTCCAATGACGTTTTGAACGCCATAGAACATATGAGATGTTCCAAGAGCTGAAATTGGGATTTCAGGCTCATGCCCGTGTTGAGAGGTATGAGACCTCTGACAAGTTCTTTGCCTACAAGATGGAGGAGAATAGCTCAACTAGTGAGCATGCGCTCAGAATGTCTGGGTGCTACAATCACTTGAATCAAGTGGGAGTTAAACTTCCACATAAGATAGTGATTGATAGAGTTCTCTAGTCACTATCACTGAGCTACTATATCTTCGTGATGAACTATGACATGCAAGGGATGGAGATGATCCCGGAGCTGTTCGCGGTGCTTAAGACCGCAAAAGGTAGAAATCAAGAAGGAGCATCAAGTGTTGATGGTTTAACAAGACCACTGGTTTCAAGAAGGGCAAGGGCTAGAAGGGAAACTTCATGAATGGCAAACCAGTTGCCACTCCAGTAAAGGAACCCAAGGTTGAACCCAAACCCGAGACTAAGTGCTTCTATTGTAAGGGGAACGACCACTCGTAGCGGTATTACCCCAAATGCATGGTAGATAAGAAGGCTGGCAACTTCCACAAAGTATATACGTGTTATTAATGTGTACCTTACTAGTACTCCTGGTAGCACCTGGGTATTGGATACCGGTTCAGTTGCTATTATTGGTGACTTGAAGCAAAAGCTACGGACTAAACGGAGACTGGCTAAGGGCAAGGTGACGATGTGTGTTGGAAGTGTTTCCAAAGTTGATGAGATCACCATCGCACGCTCCATCTGCCTTGGGGATTAGTATTGAACCTAGATAAATGTTATCAGGTGTCTACGTTGAGCATGAATATGATTAGATCATCTTCATTGCAATACGGTTATTCATCTAAGTTAGAGAATAATGGTTATTCTGTTTACATGAATAATACCTTTCATGGTCATGCACCCTATGTGAATGGTTCATTGAATCTCGGTCGTGGTAATACACATGTTCACGCCAAAAGATATAGAGTTAATAATGATAGTACCACTTTCTTGTGGCATTGCCGCTTAGGTCATATTGGCGTAAGATGCATGAAGAAACTCCATGTCAATGGATGTTTGGAGTCACTTGATTTTGAATCGCTTGACACATGCGAGCCATGCCTCATGGGCAGGATGACTAAGACCCCGTTTTTAGGTACAATGAAACGAGCAAGTGACTTGTTGGAAATCGTACATGCTGATGTGTGTGATCCAATAAGAATGGAGGCGTGCGGTGGACATCGCTATTTTCTCATCTTCACTGACGATTTGAGTAGATATGGGTATATTTACTTCATGAAGCACAAGTCTGAGACGTTTGAAAAGTTCAAGCAATTCCAGAGTGAAGTTAAGAACCATCATAACAAGAAGATCAAATTCCTACGATCTGATCGATGGAGAATTTCTGAGTTATGAGTTTGGCAATCACTTAACACATTGTGAAATTGTTTCACAGTTGATACCACCTGGAACACCACCGCGTAATGGCGTGTCCGGACGTCGTAATCGAACCTTATGAGATATGGTGCGATCTATGATGTCTCTTACCAATCTACCGCTATCATTTTGAGGTTATGCGTTACAGACAGCTGCATTCACTTTAGATAGGGCACCATCTAAGTCCGTTGAGACGACGTCGTATGAACATTGGTTTGGCAAGAAACCAAAGTTGTCGTTTCTTAATATTTGGTGTTGCGATGCTTAAGGCTTCAGCCGAAAAAGCTCGAACCCAAAGCGGACAAATACATCTTCATATTGTCGGTGTCAAAACTGGCGGATCTCGGGTAGGGGGTCCCGAACTGTGCGTCTAAGGCAGATGGTAACAGGAGGCAGGGGACACAATGTTTTACCCAGGTTCGGGCCCTCTCGATGGAGGTAAAACCCTACGTCCTGCTTGATTAATATTGATGATATGAGTAGTACAAGAGTAGATCTACCACGAGATCAGAGAGGCTAAACCCTAGAAGCTAGCCTATGGTATGATTGTATGTTGTCCTACGGACTAAAACCCTCCGGTTTATGTAGACACCGGAGGGGGCTAGGGTTACACAAGGTCGGTTACAAAGGAGGAGATATACATATCCGTATTGCCTAGCTTGCCTTCCACGCCAAGTAGAGTCCCATCCGGACACGAGACGCAGTCTTCAATCTTGTATCTTCATAGTCCAATAGTCCGGCCAAAGGATATAATCCGGCTGTCCGGATACCCCCTAATCTAGGACTCCCTCAGTAGCCCCCGAACCAGGCTTCAATGACGACGAGTCCGACGCGCAGTATTGTCGTCGGCATTGCAAGGCGGGTTCTTCTCCATCTTTCGAACGTTTGTAAAGCAGTGTCCGGTCCCATAAATGTTAGGACTTCTTGGCTTCTGTTCCCAATAAGGGCTTTCTCCCACGTGTCGAATGAACACGAGGCGCCAGGGAATTTTTACATTTGCCCCCCTAGCCAGATAAATAAATTGTCTATTAAAGGGATGGGGATCCTTAGATCCGATCCATACCATCTTCCCCCAGCGAGAGTCCATCAGAGCGCGTTACGGAAAGATCCATTCCAGCATGGCCGACCTCCGCAACTCCTCCTCCCACCCCGGAAGCCCTAAACCCGGTGATTGGGAGAGGTGTTCAGTCCCGCACAGTCGTTTAGTCGAACTACAGACTAAGGGATTTCTCCCTCCGGCGTACATGGTGCCCATTCGAGCTGGGCTCGCCACCTATAATGGCGGGGAGCAAGCGGAGAGCTTTCCCTGTCCCTCTATGGGGGAACGGGTTTGCCTTGTTCCCTATCTATTAAGGGTACACATATTTCCAATTCATCCGTTCCTCCGCGGGCTCCTGGAGTTCTACGGCCTCCAATTACACAATTTTACCCCCGCCTCCATCCTATCCGGCTATGTGGCTCTCTGCGAGTTGTTCCAGGGCTGCGAGGCTCACTTCGAGATGTGGAAAAGGCTATTTTGCCTCGTCCCTCACACACAGAGGGGGTCACTTTATCAAGTGGGCGGAGCTGAAATATGGCGCATCACCGATACCGGATACCTGTTCGGTACTCCGAAGAAGTCGCTCGAAGACTGGCCTTCAGAATGGTTTTATATGGAGGACGTTCCCCTTCCGGACCCTGTTCGGCGGGGTCTTCCTAAGTTCAACAATGCCCCTCTGAAGAAACGCCGAAGTTGGCGCCCACGGAGCCCCCAGGTGGAAGACAACAGAGAAGTCCTCTATCTGATGAACCGGATCAAAGCTCTGGCTCAATCAGGATTGACAATAATCGAAGTTATGTCGATTTGCATAATGCGGGGAGTGCAACCACTTCAATATCGTGGGCACCCCTTGTGGTGTTATAACGGGGCGGATGACGCCACCCGCTGCGGGCATAAGGGTCCAGACAATGCCGCCGCTTTAGCGAAAATTTTGTCCGAATTGTTCAAGGGTGAGGAAGAGGAGTTCACCCGCATCAAGCCACGGGATGGGTTCTCCATGTACAATCCTCCAAGCTGGGTAAGTTATATCTCCCTGCTCCCATTTTTCCCGCATTCTTTGTTGTAAGTATTTACCTTGCCACTTTACGGCAGGAACTGCGAAAAGCCATAAAGGAGGTCAGCAACCCTTCTCCACAACCATAGGACCCTGACCGGGCCCTTGACTCCAGACTCGAAGAAGATTCGATTATATCCGTGGAGCTGATAGACCGGCAGTTCTATCAGTTAAGCTGCGACGATGCCATGGTGGCCATTACGGCCGACTATCCTGGACTGCTCCCTGCATCGCACGTAAGAAAAAACAAAAATCCCAACTCCAAAACTAGGATACCTGTTTAGACACTTCACCCACCATATACACATGGCATTTTATAGGGAAGGCATTCGGGACGCCCTGCCGAACCCACAGCAACGTGCCAACAGGAGGCACCGAGGCCTGGTAGGCCAAAAAGGAAGGCGGTCAGGACAGAGATGCTGGCGCAAAGGTATAACAAACCCCGCTCCGTGGTTGTCATCTTTCTCGAAATATAATGACGCCCGTGTTTCTTTAACAGAAAAAATGCTCGCCGGAATATGTCCGGCGATGTTACTAACCATGCTTCCACCAGCCGGGCGCCAGGACCGGACATAGAGGCGGAAGCCGATATGGGGCGGGCGCCGGATAACCCCCCTACAGAGGATGAAGATAGATTATCCGCTACAAACTCAGAGGTGGAAAGCGCCATGAATCATAGGCGTCGCCGGGCCATACTCCGTGACGCCTGTTTCTCACCAGAGGCATTTGATGCCTTCAATTCTGGAGAGGTGTACCTCTGAGCTGCTCAAGATGGTCTAGCCAGAGCCACGGGTCAGTATATAAAGGATGTACGGGTAAGTAAATCTGACGATTTATATGTATCAGTAGCCCCTGAGACTTGAAACAGTTAGCAGAACTGATTTAAGGATCATCTTTATTATGCAGGTTCTTACAGAGAAGAATACTAGGCTGTCACAGGAGCTAGAGGAACGCAAGACCCAACTGCGGGCTGTTGTGGCCGCATTGCAGGAACCGAAAAAGTCACCTGCTGGTAACATTTACTTTAAAGAATGATGGTTACCGTATAATGTGCGGCATGGCTACAGATCTAACAACAGATGTTGCAGATGAATCCGGAGAAAATCCGGAGGACCAGCATGTTATGCGGCAGCTAGAGGCTGGCAAATGCGTGCTGATTGAGGTTAGGCGGGAGAAAAACAATCTCCAAGACGCCAATATTAAGCTGAGCGTGGAACTAAAAGATGTTTGGGGCCAGCTTGCAGACTCCAAGAAGGAGAATAAGCGGCTTCAGCACGGCATTTTCAGTACGTGCTTGAACGAATCCTTTTAAAGGAGTTCGGCGAAGAAGCCGGCTAACAGCGTTATGTCTGTAGGTATGCTGACGGGTCGTCTTGCGGAGGAAATGCCCGGGTTTGCGGGTGATCTTCTATCCGAGCTGTCACATCTGCACGAACAAGTTTGGCAGGTGATGCAGGGTGTTGCCCAGGCCTTGTGACCGTCCGTCTCCCTGCCAGAGGGTGTTGCAGGGCTTGCGGAGAAGCTCAAGGGAGCACGGCGGTGCTTCCGATTATGGAAGATATCAGCCTGCCGACAGGGTGCCAGAGAAGCCTGGGCCATGGTGAAGACGCGGTATAGCAAGGCAGACCCAAATCACATGGCCGAGGTCGGACCTGTGGGGCCGACGGAAAAGAGATCCCTGTTAGCTTAGTTTATGGGCAAGTAGAATTAGCCGCAAAGTATTCCCAACAATATTGTAAGCTAGACCGCCTATTGGATGGTATAGAAGAGGAATTTAGTCAGTCTGCATGACTATGTAATGAAAGTGACATGTATGATGCCTTCTAGCCGGATTGTAGATCATTTGTCTTGGCGAACCTTTTCGCTTCAACCTCGGGACCCGATAGTCCGGAGTGTATCCGAATACCCACGCAGTTATATAAGAACCGGGGTATGTGTGGAGACCATGCGTAGGGGTCATTAGTGCTTGAACAGACAAGTGCCCAACTAGTTATGTTATATTACATGGGTAATAAGAAACATCTTCCAGGGAGAATAGTTCTGTTAAGGGTTCCTTTCCCTGGGTAAGCATGCCCTAAAGTGCATGTCCGGACTGTGATAGGAAACGCAGGAAAAATATCTGGGGGCAGATATGGACAATAAATAAAAATCATCTTTTGTTCACCGACCGAATATTCCCTTAAGAACGCTAGCTTTCGGCTTCACCCAGTCTAAGGTACACATCCGGCTGACCCGGCAGTAACAATCGCAGAGGTGCTCCCCTTATGCCCTAGCCAAATTAACGGGGACGTAGGGCATAAATACAAGAGCCAGGCAACCCAGCTTGGCCAAAACTTAAGTCATATCGAAGCATATAATGGCGAAAAAAGGTACATGCGGAAGCATGACGCATGTGCGGGGCCTGAAGTCCAGATAAATAATTAAGCTTCTGTGAAAGAAGCCCCCAGGTATGATGAGCGCGGCTGGTGCATCTATAATGTGCAAGCGAGGCACAAGTTGGCCCTTGAAGGCCTAGAGAGAGAATAAAAGAAAGGAAGAAGGAAAAACAAGACAGATAATGTATATGCAAAAAATGGACAAAGGGAGGGGACGAACATAGAGTCCGGTGCTAGGTGTAGAATCTTCGGAGCCTGGCCGCGTTCCATGAGTTCAGCTCGAGTCGACTAGTCGATGCACCCCGCAGTCGGTACGCTCCACTGGAAGGGTGTATATCCGGTACTATGATTTGGCGTGGTCCGCAGCCCCCAGAGTACGGAGTCGAGCTCCTCTACCCAGTGCGTGTTAGACTCCATTAAGGAACGCACTAATCTGGGTTTAATGCCGCTCATTATAAGACTGTTTGCTCGCTCGACTTGACCGTTGGTTTGTGGGTGATAGACTGAAGCATAATCGAGCTTAATGCCCATTTTGTTGCACCAGAGTTTTACCTCATCGACTGTGAAGTTTGTGCCGTTATCGGTGATGATGCTGTGGGGGACGCCATAACGGTGTATGACCCCAGATATGAAGTCTATCACCGGTCCGGATTCGGCTGTTTTAACATGTTTGGCCTCTATCGATTTGGTGAATTTATCCACCATGACCAGTAAGTACTTTTTCTTGTGGGTTCCCCCTTTGAGGGGTACAACCATGTCAAGCCCCCAGACTGCGAAGGGCCACGTAATGGGGATTGTTCGGAGGGCGGTGGGTGGCATGTGGCTTTGATTAGCAAAGAGCTGGCAACCGGCGCAATGTTGGAACAAGTCCTGTGCATCTGCCCGGGCCGTTGGCCAACAGAATCCTGTACGGAAGGCCTTGCTTACAAGAGCCCGGGCTGCGGCATGGTGACTGCCGAGTCCGGCGTGGATTTCTGCCAAAAGGTTCCGCCCCTCCTCTTCGGATATGCACCTTTGAAGGACTCCGGTAGTGCTTTTTTTTTTATACAATTCTCCCTCATGGACCCTGTAGGCCTTAGATCGCCGCACTATGCAGCGTGCCTCATTTTGGTCCTCTGGAAGTTCCTGCCTAGTTAGGTAGGCTAGGAATGGTTCTGTCCACGGGGCAATAACGACCATTATTTCATGGGGTGAAGGTGTTATTTCGGTGGCGGAGCCTCCGATTGTGTCAGAGTATTCGTTATCGGGCATTTTGGCCGGGTCCGAACTATTGTTACCGGTGTCCCCTTCCCATACTACGGATGGCTTGAACAGCCTTTCCAGAAATATGTTGAGGGGGACCGCGTCGCGTTTTGCGCCGATGCGGGTGAGGATATCCGCGCTTGATTGTTTTCCCGAGCCACATGGTGAAATTCGAGTCCCTCGAACCGAGCTGACATTTTTAGGACGGCGTTTCGGTAGGCCGCCATGTTCGGATCCTTGGCGTCAAAGTCTCCATTTATTTGGGATATTGCAAGGTTTGAATCCCCACGCACCTCCAGGCGTTGAATGCCCATGGAGACTGCCATCCGAAGACCATGCAACAGAGCTTCGTATTCGGCTGCATTGTTGGAGTCTGTATACAATATTTGCAGTACGTACTGAATGGTATCTCCGGTTGGGGACGTCAGGACGACGCCAGCCCCTAGACTAGCCAACATTTTAGAACCGTCGAAGTGCATGATCCAATTGGAGTATGCGCTATACTCTTTAGGGAGTTCGGCCTCCGTCCATTCGGCGACAAAGTCGGCCAATACTTGCGACTTAATGGCCCGTCGAGGTTTGTATGTTATGTCAAACGGGAGGAGCTCAATGGCCCATTTAGCAATCCGGCCCGTAGCATCGCGGTTGTTTATAATATCATTAAGTGGCACTTCTGAGGCTACTGTAATCGAACTCTTGAAAGTAGTGTTGCAGCTTCCGGGATGCCATGAATACCGCATAAGCTATCTTTTGATAATGTGGGTACCGTGATTTGCATGGAGTGAGGACAGTGTATACATAGTATACCGGCTTTTGAAGAGGGAATTTATGTCCGACAGCTTCTCGCTCGACGACGAGCACTCCGCTTACAACTTGATGAGTTGACGTAATGTACAACAACATTGGTTCGCCGATGTTTGGCGCGGCCAGGATTAGGTTGGTTGCCAAAATGGCCTTTATTTCTTCCAATCTGGCTGTGGCAGCGTCCGTCCACTCAAAGTGTTCGGTGCGCCGAAGGAGGCGATAAAGGGGTAAAGCCTTTTCTCCTAAGCGGGAGATAAAGCGGCTTAGAGCCGCCACGCATCTAGTTAAATTCTGGATTTGTTTGAGGTCTATTGGGGTAGACAATTGTGACAAAGCTTGGATTTTGGCCGGATTAGCTTCAATACCTCTACTGGAGACAATGAAACCCAGGAGCTTTCCGGCTGGTACGCCGAAAACGCATTTTTCCGGATTGAGCTTGATGTTGTATGTTCGGAGGTTATCGAATGTGAGCCTCAAGTCGTCCATCAAAGAGTCGACATGCTTGGTTTTGGCGACCACACCGTCTATGTATGCCTCTACTGTTCTGCCGATTTGTTTCTCCAGACATGTCTGAATAATGCGCTGCTATGTTGCGCCGGCGTTTTTGAGCCCAAAAGGCATTGTGTTGAAACAGAAGGGACCATATGGTGTGATGAATGCCGTAGCGGCTTGGTCGGACTCCGCCATCTTGATTTGGTGGTAACCGGAGTATGCGTCGAGGAAATACAATGACTCGTGTCTTGCGGTGGCATCAATAATCTGATCGATGCGGGGGAGGGGGAAGGGATCCTTTGGGCAAGCTTTGTTGAGGTCCTTGAAATCGACACAAAGGCGCCAGGATTTATCCTTCTTTGGTACCATCACCAGGTTTGCTAGCCAGTCCGGGTGTTTTATTTCTCTAATGAATCCGGCCTTCAATAACTTGGCTAGTTCCTCTCCCATGGCTTGTCTCTTAGGTTCAGAGAAACGCCGAAGAGCATGCTTGACCGACTTGAATCCCTTTAGAATATTGAGGCTATGCTCGGCCAGCCTGCGTGGGATTCCTGGCATGTCTGAATGGTGCCAGGCAAAAATGTCCTAGTTCTCGCGTAGGAACTCTCGTAGTGCGGCATCTACGTCAGGGTTTAATTGTGCCCCGATGGAAGCTGTTTTTGTAGGGTCCGTTGGATGGACTTGGAATTTGACTATTTCATCCGCCGGTTTACAAGAGGTGGACTTGGATCTCTTATCGAGTATCACATCATCCCTGTTCACCGTGGAGCGCAGCGCAGTCAGTTCCTCAGCCGCTAGGGCTTCGGATAATGCCTCAAAGGCCAGTGCGGCTGTCTTGTTTTCGGCGCAGAGTGCTGTGTTCGGATCACTAGCAAGAGTGATAATTCCGTTGGGCCCGGGCATTTTGAGCTTCATGTACCCGTAATGGGGTATGGCTTGGAAGATTGTGAACGCCTTCCGCCCTAACAGGGCGTGGTAACCGCTACTGAACGAGGCCACTTGGAACGTAATCTCTTCGGACCTATAATTCTCCGGCGTGCCAAACACCACATCTAGTGTGATTTTGCCTGTACAGCGCGCTTCCCGACTGGGGATTATTCCTCTAAAGGTTGTGCTGCTTCGCTCGATGCGATTCCGGTCTATTTCCATTTTTTGAAGGGTTTCCTCATAGATAAGGTTTAATCCGCCGTCGCCGTCCATGAGTACCTTGGTGAGTCGAAAGCCGTCCACAATTCGACTGAGGACCAGTGCGGCTGGTGCTCGGGCTGTTCGGATTTTAGGTTCGTCACCGGCATTGAAGGTAATAGCCGTGTCACTCCATGGATTTATTGCTGCTACGTGGCAAATTTCGGCCATGCTGCGGAGTATTCGCTTGCGCCTATTATTTGACGCAAATGTCTCAAAGACTGTTAACACCGTATTGTTATCCACGGGATGGTACTCTGTGGCATTTGGGATAAGAAGATCCTCACCACTTTTGGCCACCTGCCGGAGTATCCAACATGCTCTAAGGCTGTGCGTTGGTAATGTATCCGTTGTACTATGAATTTTGCAGGGTCCATTGAGCCATCCCTCCAGTACGGTTCCATGCCCTATAGAGGGTTTTTTCTTTTTGGTAGTTGACTCGGGTGTCTTTTGATAGTGCATCCTTTTATTTCGGACTGGGTTCATATTTAGGGCCGGATTATCCCAAAAGTTTGTTTCGGTTTTCCAGGCACTTTCCATCACATAGTACTTTCGTACTATGGACGCCAAGTCAGCGAAGCGTGATATCTCACGGCGATTTATGACGTTAAGGATTCCCTTGTCCGTGCAATTATTGCGGAAAAATAAGATTGCGTCTTCCTCGCGACAGTCCTTAACCTTGTTTATCGCAAGGAGGAATCTGGCCCAATAGTGATGTACTGTTTCCTTGGGCTCTTGTCTGATGTGGGAAAGATCGCTTATGTTTGGGTGGGTAGGTGGAATTAAATCCGAACCTTACCTGATCTGGCATCCAGGGGCCGAGGAATTTCTAATTTTGGAAATTCTGGTTCCGGGGTGTTGCCCGATAATCCTGGCCCGTTGCCTGACTCTAAGTTCAGGGATTGGATGCTGTCCTCCCGCGAACGGGTATCCGGCTCAGAGAGCTCAGGAATCCGAACATAGTTGGTCCTCAATATGGAGGAGAGGTCGCCGCATTGTTCCTCCACCACTTCAACATGATGGGTGACCGGCGGAGAGTTAATCTCCCTTTGATCGGGTTTAAGCCCAATCCGATCATAGTCCGCAGCGACTCCCAGGGCGGCGATGCGATCCAAGAGCTCTTTTAGGGAGGCGAGCTCCACCGGATCCATCTGTTCGGCGAGTGCCGATTTAACGTGGAGGCTGTTTTCGATGACCTGGGAAGTCATCGTCGGCGCGGCGGTCGAACAGGCGGTCATGATGAAACCGCCTAGCCGGAGAATTTGGCCGACAGCCAAAGCTCCCCCAACAGTAGTACCGTCTTTAAAGACGAGACTAGACATCCTTCCTTCTGGCGACGTCACAGAGGAACTCTCAATGAAAGCACCAATGTCGGTGTCAAAACCGGCGAATCTCGGGTAGGGGGTCCCGAACTGTGCGTCTAAGGCGGATGGTAACAGGAGGCAGGGGACACGATGTTTTACCCAGGTTCGGGCCCTCTCGATGGAGGTAAAACCCTACGTCCCGCTTGATTAATATTGATGATATGAGTAGTACAAGAGTTGATCTACCACGAGATCGGAGAGGCTAAACTCTAGAAGCTAGCCTATGGTATGATTGTATGTTGTCCTACGGACTAAAACCCTCCGGTTTATATAGATACCGGAGGGGGCTAGGGTTACACAAGGTCGGTTACAAAGGAGGATATATACATATCCGTATTTCCTAGCTTGCCTTCCACGCCAAGTAGAGTCCCATCTGGATACGAGACGAAGTCTTCAATCTTGTATCTTCATAGTCCAATAGTCCGACCAAAGGATATAATCCGGTTGTCCGAATACCCCCTAATCCAAGACTCCCTCACATAGGATACCCAAAGGTAATAGTTGGGTATACCTTCTATCTCAGATCCGGGGGCAAAGTGTTTGTCGCTAAGAACGGGACCTTTCTCGAGAAGGAGTTTCTCTCGAAAGAATTGAGTGAGAGGAAGATAGAACATGATGAGGTTGTTGAACCTCTACTTCAACCAGAAAGTGGTGCAACACAGAAAGATGTTTCTGTGGCGCCTAGGTCGGTTGAAGGGGAAGTTAATGATAGTGATCATGTAACGCCCTCGATGCGGCTATATCTCCCACGTGTCGAGGCACGACTTAGAGGCATAACCGCATTGAAAGCAATGTCGCAAGTTAGGCAATCTTCATAACATCCCATGTAAATATAGATAATAAAAGGGGAGATAACATAGTTGGCTTACACTCGCCATGTCAATCAAGTACATAAATAACATTACATCAGTCAAACACTCATGGCCCGACTACGGCGCCAAAATGAAAGAACAACCCAACATGCGACACGCTCCCGATCACCCCAACTGGGCACCACTACTGATCATCAGGGAAAAACACGTAGTATCATTGAGAGTCCTCGTCGAACTCCCACTTGAGCTCAAGCGCGTCACCTGGAGCGGAATCATCAGGCCCTGCATCTGGTGTAATAGTAATCTATGAGCCACAGGGACTCAGCAATCTCGCACCATTGCAATCAAGACTATTTAAGTTTATAGGTAAGGCAAGGTAATTAAGTGGAGCTGCAGCAAGCGACTAGCATATATGGTGGCTATCCTATTCGCAAAAGAGAGCGAGAAGAGGAGGCAAAGCGCGAGCGAGAAACTAGAGAACAACCTGCGCAAGCATTACTCCAACACCGTGTTCACTTCCCGGACTCCACCGAGAAGAGACCATCACGGTAACTCACACTGTTGATTCATTTTAATTAAGTTAAGGTTCAAGTTATCTACAACCGGACATTAACAAATTCCCATCTGCCCATAACCGCGGGCACGGCTTTCGAAAGTTCAAATCCCTGCAGGGGAGTCCCAACTTAGCCCATGACAAGCTCTCACGGTCAACGAAGGAATAGACCTCCTCCCGAGACGTTCCGATCAGACTCGGTATCTCGGTTCTTTAAGACACTTCGACAGGTTAAAAAAATCCAGCAACACCGCCCGAATGTGCCGACAAATCCCGATAGGAGCTGCACATATCTCGTTCTCAGGGCACACTCAGATTGTCTAAACTTCTGGTAGGCCAGCCCAGAGTTGCCCCTGGTAGCCACCGGCGGCTGACGGGTTGGACCAACACTCGGAGGAGCACTGGCCCGGGGGGGTTTAAAACAAGATGACCCTCGGGCTCTGGAAACCCTAGGGAAAAAGGGGCTAGGTGGCAAATGGTAAAACCAAGGTTGGGCATTGCTGGAAAAGCTTTAATCAAGGCGAACTATCAAGGGGTTCCCATTATAACCCAACCGCGTAAGGAACACAAAATCAGGGAACATAACACCGATATGACGGAAACTAGGGCGGCAAGAGTGGAACAAAACACTAGGCGAGAGGCCAAGCCTACCACCCTTTACCAAGTATATAGATGCATTACGATAACATGGCAATATAATGATATCCCAACAAGTAAATAATGTTCCAACAAGGAACGTTCTCCAATCTTCACCTACAACTAGCAACGCTATAAGAGGGGCTGAGCAAAGCGGTAACATAGCCAATCAATGGTTTGCTAGGACATGGTGGGTTAGAGGTTTGACATGGCAATTTGGGAGGCTTGATAGCAAGTGGTAGGCATCGTAGCATTGGCATAGCAAAAGAGCGAGCATCTAGCAAAGCAAAGATAGTAGTGATTTCGAGGGTATGATCATCTTTCCTGCAAAGTTGTCAGAGTTGACTGGATCCTCGAAAGCAAACTCAACGGGCTCCTCGTTAGCGAACTCGTCTCCCGGCTCTACCCAAACAAGACAAACAAGCAAACGGAACACAATCAACCACGTGCAAGGATCAAACAATATGATGCAAGGATGGTATACTATGCGGGATGCGATGCGGGATGCATATGCAAGATGTGACAAGGAATGCATGAACCTGGCCTCAACTTGGAAAACCAAGTATGCCACTGGAAAGATGAGATGAAATCGCTTGAAAACGATATAAAGAACGCCGGAATCGGAGTTACGGTTTGGAAATGGCAAGCAATTCAAATATGACCACGTTCTGCGATTTACAACAAGTAGCCATCTAAATGCAACGAGATGAACATGCTACAGCACCCAAACATGGCATAAAAAATACATGGCAGGGATGAATTCATTATGCTTAACAAAAGTCTAGCACTGAGCTATGGCCAATTCATCCATTAACAGGTTCAAACAAGCATGGCAAAAATGCATATGACAAACAGATTTCAGACTTAGTGAAATTAACACTTGTCTGGAATTTCAGATCAGATAGCACTCTTTGGAGCAACAAAACTATAGGCTACAGGACCTGAACATGGCAAAGTATAGCATGGCATGGAGCTACTCAAAGATATTAACAAAAGTCCCTTAGTGACCTTGAGCCAAAAGGGATCAGAAAATACATTTGCAAGCATGTGAACATGGCAAAAACATAATCAGATCACAGACTTAGTGAAAACTGGAGCATGCTGAAACAGATATCAAGTAGGCATGTTTACGAGCTCGATGCACTCACTACAGAGCAAGTCATGACCAACTAAGCATACACCCATCAAGAATACACAAAATGCAAGCTAGACATGGCAAGAACAATAGCATAGCATGCACGGATCAACTACAACATCCTCGGCAAAATCGCTAACAAGTAGACAATCTGCCCAGATTCACGAAGTAGCAAAGGTAGAGCTCGATTGACTCAAGCCAGGATGCTCCATAATTGCAAGCAAAGACATGGATGGATAGAGCACTACAAGATTAACAGAACATTCTTACTGATCATCCTCAAAAGAGGCACGGATTGCTAGGAAACAACATGAACATATGGCCATATGAGATAAACAGCTCAAGGACTTAGTGGAAATGCTAAGTCCCTGAAATCAGCATTAGCAAATGCCTCACTTTGCAAGCTTGTGCTAGTCACCACACACATCACAAAAATACATGGGTTGCACCTCTGGAGAGATGGCAAAACTCCTAACAAAACATATGTAGAGCTCATGGGCATATCATGCACACAATAATCATGGCAAAAATGACAAATATCTAAATGGAGCAGCAGATCTGACAATTATCTCAAGTAGCACTCTTCTAACAGCATTTCAGGCATCAAGATGAACTCAAATGAAAATGACGCAATGAGATGAAATGATGTGCTCTCTGAGACGAACATTTTGATATGCTGTGTGCCCAAAACGGAGCTACAGATGCAAAGTTATGGCACGATAAACAAGGGCACTTGAATCTGGAAAAACGGGGACTTAGAAGAAAATTTGGACCTCCAGATCTACGGTTCTCACGCGACCCGAGGTTGGCCGGAGCGCAGCGGCCTTGTCCGGCGACGTGGACGCGGGGCGGCGCCGGAGAGTGGTCGGGGAGGCGGAGGAGTAGATCCGGCCTCCCCCGGCCGGATTTGGCGGCGAGGAGGCGCGGGGACGGGTCCGGCGACGAGCTTCCTCGCCGGACGGAGAGCGGGGCGGCGGCCGGCGACCGGCCGCGAGGAGGACGAGTAGCGGATCGGGCGGCAGGCGGCGTAGGGTGCACGGGTCGGGAGGGCCCCACGCGGGCCTGACGGGCCGACGGCCCTGGCGCCGATGTGGGCACGGGCTGCGCCACGTGGCAGCGCGGGATTGGCCCGGGTGGGGCGGCGGACGTGTCCGGCCGGGGACGGACGTGTCCGGCCGGGGACGGACGTTTCCGGCCGGCGCGAGGTGGATTTTTTTTAGGGTTTGGAAGAGAGGATCCACGAATATCAGGAGGGTGGTGAATATATAGGCATAGAGGGAGCTAGGAGAGTCCAAATGAGGTGCGGTTTTCGGCCACGCGATCATGATCGCACGCTCTAGATGATGGAGAGGGTTTTGGTGGGTTTTGGGCCAAAATGGAGGGGTGTTGGGCTGCAACACACACGAGGCCTTCTCGGTCCCTCGGTTAGCCGTTGGAGCATCAAACGAAGTCCAAATGGTACGAAACTTGACAGGCGGTCTACCGGTAGTAAACCAAGGCCGCTTGGCAAGTCTCGGTCCAATCCGGAAATGTTTAATCCCCACACACGAAAGAAAGGTAGAAATGACCACCGGAGGAGAACGAAGCGCCGGAATGCAAAACGGACAACGGGGAAAATGCTCGGATGCATGAGATGAACACATATGCAAATGCAATGCACATGATGACATGATAAGAGATGCATGACAACGATAACAACACATGGAGACAAAGACCCGAACCCGAGAAAATAAAATAACTTAACGCCGGAAACGGCAAGAGTTGGAGTACAAATTGGGTAAATCATATCCGGGGTGTTACAACACTCCACCACTACGAAAGGATCTCGTCCCGAGATCTAGGACTGAAAGAATGCCGGGTACTTAGAATGGAGGTGATCCTCGCGTTCCCAGGTAGCTTCACGGTCGGAATGGTGTGACCACTTTACTTTGAGGAATTTGATTGACTTGTTGCGAGTCTTGCGTTCAGTCTCTTCAAGAATAGCAACTGGGTGCTCACGATAGGAGAGATCTTCTTGGAGCTCAATGTCCTCAAATTTGATGGTGCAGTCAGGAGTCTTGGAGCACTTTCGGAGCTGAGAGACATGGAACACATCATGAACATTTGCAAAGTTTGAAGGAAGCTTGAGTTGATAGGCGAGGTCGCCTCTCTTGCTGACAATCTTGAAAGGTCCCACGTATCTAGGGGCAAGCTTCCGTTTGATACCGAAGCGTCGAGTACCTTTCATAGGAGAGAGCGGAGGTAAACATGATCTCCGATCTCGAAAGCCAAATCACGGTGCTTACTATCATAGTAGCTCGGCTGCTTTGAGGTTATCTCGAATGACTTTGCACATTTCCTCTGCCCCTGTGATTAAGTCATTTCCCAAAAGCTGACGTTCACCGGTTTTGGACCAGTTGAGAGGGGTACGACACTTCCTGCCATACAGAATTTCAAATGGGGCCTTGCCCGAACTTGCTTGAAAACTGTTGTTGTAGGAGAATTCAGCATATGGAAGACAATCCTCCCACTTCATGCCGAAGGAGATCACACAAGCCCTGAGCATATCTTCAAGAATCTGGTTGACACGCTCGACTTGGCCGCTAGTTTGAGGATGGAAAGCTGTGCTGAAGCGGATGTTGGTGCCCATGGCCTTCTGAAAAGAATCCCAAAACTTTGAGGTAAAGATGCTGCCACGGTCTGAAGAGATCACTTGTGGAATACCGTGCAGAGAGACAATTCGAGAGGTATAGAGCTCCGCCAATTGAGCTGCAGTGATTGACTCTTTGATCGGTAGAAAGTGAGCCACTTTGGTGAGTTTGTCGATGACAACGAATATAGCATCATTGCCACGTTTGGACTTTGGAAACCCAGTTACGTAGTACATCTCAATGTGGTCAAACTTCCATTCTAGAATGGCAAGAGGTTGGAGGAGACCAGCTGGCCTTTGGTGTTCTGCCTTCACTCTTCTGCAGACATCACACGCATTCACGAATTGAGCAATCTCGCGCTTCATTTGAGTCCACCAATAAGCCTGCTTGAGGTCCTGATACATCTTCGTGCTCCCAGGGTGGATGGAGAGGAGAGAATTGTGAGCCTCGTTCATGATCACTTTACGAAGGTCACGTTTGGGCACAACAATACGATCCCGAAGAAGAGAGTATCCTTGTCATCAAGGCGGTAGCACTTGTACTTGGGTTGACTCTTGGCAATCCCAATCTTCACCTTTTTCACCATAGCATCAAGAAGTCGGGCTTGGCGAATCTGGTCTTCCAAGGTAGGAGAGACTTGAAGATTGGCGAGGAAACCTTGAGGAACAACTTGCAGATTAAGTTTGTGGAAAGCTTCACAAAGCTCGGGTTGATAAGGCTTGAGAATCAGACTGTTGCAATAAGCCTTTCTGCTCAATCCGTCAGCAATTACATTGGCCTTGCCTGGAGTATACTCGATACTCGGATTATACTCTTGAATCATTTCGACCCATTGAGTTTGCCTGAGGTTGAGATTAGGCTGAGTGAAGATGTACTTGAGACTCTTGTGATCAGTGAAAATGTCCACTTTCCTTCCCAATAAGAGATGTCTCCAAGTCAAAAGAGCATGCACAACTGCCGCCAACTCGAGGTCATGAGTGGGGTAGTTCTTATCATTGGGATTCAACTGGCGAGAGGTATAAGCAACAACTTTCTTCTCTTGCATCAACACTGCGCCAAGACCTTGGAGAGAGGCATCACAAAAGACCTCGTACGGCTTGGATTCATTAGGCGGAGTCAGAACTAGAGCAGTGATCAATTTCTCTTTCAAAGTGTTGAAAGCAATGTCACACTCCGGAGACCAAACGTACTTGACGTGCTTTTGTAGAAGATTTGAGAGAGGCTTCGCGATCTTAGAAAAGTTTCAACGAATCTTCGGCAATAGCTTGCGAGACCGAGGAAGCTACGAAGTTGCTTCACGTTCTGAGGAGGTCCCCAATTCACAATTGCAGACACCTTCTTAGGATTCACCGCAATGCCCTTGGCAGAGATGATATGACCAAGATAAAGAACTTCATCGAGCCAAAATTCGCACTTGGAGAACTTGGCGTAGAACTTGTGTTCCCTCAACTTATCGAGTACCAAACGCAAGTGCTTGACATGATCTTCCTTGTTCTTCGAGAAAACCAGAATGTCGTCGAGATAGACCAAAATGAAGTCATTGGTGTAGGCATTGAAGATGAAGTTCATCATGCGAGAGAACGTCGGAGGAGCATTGACGAGGCCAAAAGACATGACAGTGTACTCGTATGAACCATAGGTTGTCCTAAAAGCCGTCTTGGGAATATCTTGCTCACAGATTCGTATCTGATGATAACCCATATGGAGATCAAGCTTGGAGAATACTTAGGCACCTTTGAGTTGTTCGAACAGCTCGTTGATGTTGGGAAGTGGGTATTTGTTCTTGATGGTCTTCTTATTCAATGGACGGTAATCAACACAAAGTCGGTCCGTTCCATCCTTCTTCTTCACAAAAAGAACACCACAACCCCACGGAGAAGAACTAGGCCGGATGAGACCCATTCTCTCTTGAATATAGAGTTGCTTCTTCAGCTCCTTCAACTCTTCAGGTCTGAGCTTGTAAGGACGCTTGCACACAGGTTCCGTGTCGGGCTCAAGATCAATGATGAATTCAACTGGCCGGTGCAGAGGCATTCCTGGAAGCTCTTCTGGAAAGACATCTTGATATTCGCAAACGACTGGAATTTGCGAGATGGCATCGAGTTCACCCTTCTCATTGAGAGAAACAGATGGATGGTATTATCCCGAGCGGCAAAGACAATTACATCCTCAGACGAATGAGTCAATTGAATCTGCCTGGCTGCACAATCAAGCTGAGCCTTGTGCTTAGAAAGCCAATCCATCCCGAGAATAAGATCAATATCCGAGTTACCAAGAACCATCGGAGAAGCCAGAAACTTGAAATCACCCATCGAGATAGAAATATCTGGAACCTCATAGTTAGCGAGCAAACATCTACTTGGAGAGACAACTGCTAACGGTTTATGCATGACTTGAGAAAACCAACCATGCTTAGATGCAAAAGGTCTCGAGATAAAACAATGTGATGCACCAGTGTCAAAAAGAACTTTTCCGGAACATCGTTAACAGGAAGGTTACCCATGATGACATCTGATGAATCCTCTGCCTGAGCTGAATTCACCATATTGACCTTGGCGTACTTGGGGTTATGCTTGACCACAACTGTACTTGCCGATCTCACAGGAGGAGGAGGAGGAAGACGCCTCTGGTTGAGACACTTGTTGGCATAGTGACCCTTCTGTTGGCACTTGTTGCACGTGACCTCTAAAAGCGGACGGTGATACAGAGCACTCGATCTTGGAGGTTGAGACGAAGTCTTGTTCTGAAAGCCAGGGTTGGGTGGGTGGGAAGATCCACTGCCACCATTGCTCTTCTGCTGATACGGCTGACGGAACGGAGGAGGAGGAAACCAATACTTCTGTTGCTTGGCCACTTGAGTAGAGGAAGAAGGAGTAGCATCTCTGCCTCACTTCTTGGAAGCATCACACCTCAGTTGAGCGGCCTCTTGCTTCAGTGCCATGTTGTAGAACTCATCGTACCTCAAGGGCTCAAAGAGGACAAGAGCTAGCTGGATTTCTTCTCTGAGACCACCCCTGAACTGGTATATCATGCTCTTCTCATCAGGGACGTCCTGCTTGGCAAAGCGGGCGAGCTTCTGAAACAACTTGTTGTAGTCATAGACAGACAAAGAGCCTTGCTTAAGGTTGCGGAATTCCTCACGCTTGCTTTCAACCACGCTCTGAGGGATATGGTGAGCTCTGAAATCTTGACGGAATTCATCCCAGGTGATCACTCGTCCACCTCTGGAATCCTTGTACTGCTGGAACCATTCTGCAACTTGATCTTTGAGTTGGAAGGAAGCGAACTTGATGAAGTCCTCAGGCCTGACGTTACTGCACTCGAAATGCTTGCACAGATCCACAAGCCAATCGTCAGCATCGGTTGCCTCAACACAATTGCTGAAAGTCTTTGGCCCGTTAGCAAGGAACTGGTTGAGTGTAGCAAAGTGATTCTGATTGTTGCATTGGTTCCCTTGGTTGCCTTGATTGCGCTCTTGGAGAATTTGCATGATCAACTGTGTGTTTGCATTGGTTGCGGCCATCACAGCTTGCCATGCCTCCGGAGGAGGTGGAGGTGGTGGAGGATCTTGATTCTGATTCTGATTGGTGCTCTTAGCGGGAGCCATCCTGAAGAGGTTGACCACCATTAGCACATAGACAGATAAATGAAGCTGAATCCAACGGAATGAAAATTGCAACATATAGTCTTCACATCTGAACAAAATGAACGAATGCATTCCTCTTGAAATGGTCACATATCCATAAATTGAGAAGCCACGTAGAATTTAGGTAGAGAAATAAATCAACAAGGTACGGATCAAAAACGAATACTCGGTAAGAAATCCCAATCTCAAACCAAATATCCGTGGAAGAAGAACTAGAGCTACTAGAATTCCCACCTATGAAACTCCCGAACCTTTCCGGTTATGCAATCAGGTGTTGGGGATACAGGGGAAGCATAATATCTCACCCAAATCTAGCAAATCCTACATCCAGCTGTATCCATCCTTCAACACATAACCGAGAAAAACTTCGGAAACCATCTACCTCAACCTTCGAAAAGCATCCGTTATACAAGTTATGGCGATACTCCTGAACTCCCGCCCCAGTACTGGGTGGCGTCGAGGTTATCTCACCAACGAACTGCATAAAAGAGATTTTCAATGTCGGTGTACTAAACTCAGGTATTCCAGAACTGCAACGATAAAATTATGACGACAACACCTCAGAGCTCAACTCCCCGGGACACTTCCACAAAACCCCTGACAGGAGGCACCAAGACAATGTTCTCGTCATAAAACCATCGGAACGATTCCAAGATACCCGCGTGATCCTAATTTTTTTTTGTGAAATTTGAGACGAGAAGAGTCAAAACTCTATGTCAGGATGCCTTACCAGAGCGATGAGGAGACTAATAAGTAAAAAGAATTCCTAAACCCTCCGATATATAATTCCTAAATGACTCAAAACATTTTTCTAGACACAACTCGGCCGCTAAAAACAATCAAGCAATGGGGCTCCTAAGGTCGGGGAAGGCTCTGATTACCAACTTGTAACGCCCTCGATGCGGCTATATCTCCCATGTGTCGAGGCACGACTTAGAGGCATAACCGCATTGAAAGCAATGTCGCAAGTTAGGCAATCTTCACAACATCCCATGTAATATAGATAATAAAAGGGGAGATAACATAGTTGGCTTACACTCGCCACGTCAATCAAGTACATAAATAACATTACATCATTCAAACACTCATGGCCCGACTACGGCGCCAAAATGAAAGAACAACCCAACATGCGACACGGTCCCGATCACCCCAACTGGGCACCACTACTGATCATCAGGGAAAAACACGTAGTATCATTGAGAGTCCTCGTCAAACTCCCACTTGAGCTCAAGTGCGTCACCTAGAGCGGAATCATCAGGCCCTGCATCTGGTGTAATAGTAATCTGTGAGCCACAGGGACTCAGCAATCTCGCACCATCGCAATCAAGACTATTTAAGTTTATAGGTAAGGCAAGGTAATTAAGTGGAGCTGTAGCAAGCGACTAGCATATATGGTGGCTATCCTGTTCGCAAAAGAGAGCGAGAAGAGGAGGCAAAGCGCGAGCGAGAAACTAGAGAACAACCTGCACAAGCATTACTCCAACACCGTGTTCACTTCCCGGACTCCGCCGAGAAGAGACCATCACGGTAACTCACACTGTTGATTCATTTTAATTAAGTTAAGGTTCAAGTTATCTACAACCGGACATTAACAAATTCCCATCTGCCCATAACCGCGGGCACGGCTTTCGAAAGTTCAAATCCCTGCAGGGGAGTCCCAACTTAGCCCATGACAAGCTCTCACGGTCAACGAAGGAATAGACCTCCTCCCGAGACGTTCCGATCAGACTCGGTATCTCGGTTCTTCAAGACACTTCGAGAGGTTAAAAAAATCCAGCAACACCGCCCGAATGTGCCGACAAATCCCGATAGGAGCTGCACATATCTCGTTCTCAGGGCACACTCAGATTGTCTAAACTTCCGGTAGGCCAGCCCAGAGTTGCCCCTGGTAGCCACCGGCGGCTGACGGGTTGGACCAACACTCGGAGGAGCACTGGCCCGGGGGGGTTTAAAATAAGATGACCCTCGGGCTCCGGAAACCCAAGGGAAAAAGGGGCTAGGTGGCAAATGGTAAAACCAAGGTTGGGCATTGCTGGAAAAGCTTTAATCAAGGCGAACTATCAAGGGGTTCCCATTATAACCCAACCGCGTAAGGAACACAAAATCCGGGAACATAACACCGATATGACGGAAACTAGGGCGGCAAGAGTAGAACAAAACACTAGGCGAGAGGCCAAGCCTACCACCCTTTACGAAGTATATAGATGCATTACGATAACATGGCAATATAATGATATCCCAACAAGTAAATAATGTTCCAACAAGGAACGTTCTCCAATCTTCACCTGCAACTAGCAACGCTATAAGAGGGGCTGAGCAAAGCGGTAACATAGCCAATCAACGGTTTGCTAGGACATGGTGGGTTAGAGGTTTGACATGGCAATTTGGGAGGCTTGATAGCAAGTGGTAGGCATCGTAGCATTGGCATAGCAAAAGAGCAAGCATCTGGCAAAGCAAAGATAGTAGTGATTTCGAGGGTATGATCATCTTTCCTGCAAAGTTGTCAGAGTTGACTGGATCCTCGAAAGCAAACTCAACGGGCTCCTCGTTAGCGAACTCGTCTCCCGGCTCTACCCAAACAAGACAAACAAGCAAACGGAACACAATCAACCAGGTGCAAGGATCAAACAATATGATGCAAGGATGGTATACTATGCGGGATGCGATGCGGGATGCATATGAAAGATGTGACAAGGAATGCATGAACCTGGCCTCAACTTGGAAAACCAAGTATGCCACTGGAAAGATGAGATGAAATCGCTTGAAAACGATATAAAGAACGCCGGAATCGGAGTTACGGTTTGGAAATGGCAAGCAATTCAAATATGACCACGTTCTGCGATTTACAGCAAGTAGCCATCTAAATGCAACGAGATGAACATACTACAGCACCCAAACATGGCATAAAAAATACATCGGGAGTCCCGTGTGGAAGGGCTCTCGCTCAACGGATCAAAGGTACGCCGGGGCAGGGATGAATTCATTATGCTTAACAAAAATCTAGCACTGAGCTACGGCCAATTCATCCATTAACAGGTTCAAACAAGCATGCCAAAATGCATATGGCAAACAGATTTCAGACTTAGTCAAATTAACACTTGTCTGGAATTTCAGATCAGATAGCACTCTTCGGAGCAACAAAACTACATGCTACAGGACCTGAACATGGCAAAGTAGAGCATGGCATGGAGCTACTCAAAGATATTAACAAAAGTCCCTTAGTGACCTTGAGCCAAAAGGGATCAGAAAATACATTTGCAAGCATGTGAACATGGCAAAAACATAATCAGATCACAGACTTAGTGAAAACTGGAGCATGCTGAAATAGATATCAAGTAGGCATGTTTACGAGCTCGATGCACTCACTAAAGACCAAGTCATGACCAACTAAGCATACACCCATCAAGAATACACAAAATGCAAGCTAGACATGGCAAGAACAATAGCATAGCATGCACGGATCAACTACAACATCCTCGGCAAAATCGCTAACAAGTAGACAATCTGCCCAGATTCACGAAGTAGCAAAGGTAGAGCTCGATTGACTCAAGCCAGGATGCTCCATAATTGCAAGAAAAGACATGGATGGATAGAGCACTACAAGATTAACAAAACATTCTTACTGATCATCCTCAAAATAGGCACGGATCGCTAGGAAACAACATGAACATATGGCCATATGAGATAAACAGCTCAAGGACTTAGTGGAAATGCTAAGTCCCTGAAATCAGCATTAGCAAATGCCTCACTTTGCAAGCTTGTGCTAGTCACCACACACATCACAAAAATACATGGGTTGCACCTCTGGAGAGATGGCAAAACTCCTAACAAAACATATGTAGAGCTCATGGACATATCATGCACACAATAATCATGGAAAAATGACAAATATCTAAATGGAGCAGCAGATCTGACAATTATCTCAAGTAGCACTCTTCTAACAACATTTCAGGCCTCAATATGAACTCAAATGAAAATGACGCAATGAGATGAAATGATGTCCTCTCTGAGACGAACATTTTGATATGCTATGTGCCCAAAACGGAGCTACAGATGCAAAGTTACGGCACGATAAACAAGGGCACTTGAATCTGGAAAAACGGGAACTTAGAAGAAAATTTGGACCTCCAGATCTACGGTTCTCACGTGACCCGAGGCTGGCCGGAGCGCAGCGGCCTTATCCGGCGACGTGGACGCGGGGCGGCGCCGGAGAGTGGTCGGGGAGGCGGAGGAGGAGTAGATCCGGCCTCCCCCGGCCGGATCCGGCGGCGAGGAGGCGCGGGGACGGGTCCGGCGACGAGCTTCCTCGCCGGACGGAGAGCGGGGCGGCGGCCGGCGATCGGCCGCGAGGTGGACGAGAAGCGGATCGGGCGGCAGGCGGCGTAGGGTGCGCGGGCCAGGAGGGCCCCACGCGGGCCTGACGGGCCGGCGGCCCTGGCGCCAATGTGGGCACGGGCTGCGCCACGTGGCAGCGCGGGATTGGCTCGGGTGGGGCGGCGGACGTGTCCGACCGGGGACGGACGTGTCCGGCCGGCGCGAGGTGGATTTTTTTAGGGTTTGGAAGAGAGGATCCGCGAATATCGGGAGGGTGGTGAATATATAGGCATAGAGGGAGCTAGGAGAGTCCAAATGAGGTGCGGTTTTCGGCCACGCGATCATGATCGCACGCTCTAGATGATGGAGAGGGTTTTGGTGGGTTTTGGGCCAAAATGGAGGGGTGTTGGGCTGCAACACACACGAGGCCTTCTCGGTCCCTCGGTTAGCCGTTGGAGCATCAAACGAAGTCCAAATGGTACGAAACTTGACAGGCGGTCTACCGGTAGTAAACCAAGGCAGCTTGGCAAGTCTCGGTCCAATCCGGAAATGTTTAATCCCCACACACGAAAGAAAGGTAGAAATGACCACCGGAGGAGAACGAAGCGCCGGAATGCAAAACGGACAACGGGGAAAATGCTCGGATGCATGAGATGAACACGTATGCAAATGCAATGCACATGATGACATGATAAGAGATGCGTGACAATGATAACAACACACGGAGACAAAGACCCGAACCCGAGAAAATAAAATAACTTAACGCCGGAAACGGCAAGAGTTGGAGTACAAATTGGGTAAATCATATCCGGGGTGTTACAAATCATGAAGCTTTGGATCAAGTTGCTATCAAACCTTGTAGGTCGACAAGGATATGTACTACTCCTGAGTGGTACGGTGATCCTCTCTTAGATATCATGTTGGACAACAACGAACCTACGAGCTATGGAGAAGCGATGGTGGGCCCATATTCCGACAAATGGTTAGAAGCCATGAAATCCGAGATAGGATCCATGCATCAGAACAAAGTATGGACTTTGGTGGACTTGCCCATTGATTGGCAAGCCATTGAGATAAATGGATCTTTAAGAAGAAGACGGACATGGACGGAAATGTTATCATCTATGAAGCTCGACTTGTGGCAAAGAGTCTTTTCACAAGTTCAAGGAGTTGACTACGATGAGATTTTCTCACCCGTAGCGATGTTTAAGTCCGTCGGAATCTTGTTAGCATTAGCTGTATTTTTCGATTATGAAATCTGACAGATGGATGTCAAAACAAGTTTTCTTACCGGTTTTCGTAAGAAAAAGTTGTATGTGATACAATAAAGGTTTTGTCAATCCTAAGGATGCTAAAAGGTATGCTGGCTCCAGCGATCCTTCTATGGACTAGAGCAAGCATCTCGGAGTCGGACTATATGCTTTGATGGAGTGATCAAAGCTTTTAGGTTTATACAATGTTTGCTAGAAACTTGTATTTACAAGAAAGTGAGTGGGAGCACTACAACATTTCTGATAAGTATATGTGGATGACATATTGTTGATCCGAAATAATGTAGAATTTCTGGAAATCATAAATGGTTGTTTGAAGAGTGATTTTCAAAGGAAGACCTAGATAAAGCTGCTTACATATTGGGCATCAAGATCTATAGAGAAAGATCAAGATGCCTGATGATACTTTCAAAGAACGCACACCTTGACATGATTTTGAAGAAGTTCAAAATAGATTAGTCAAAGAAGGGATTCTTACCTGAGTTGTAAGGTGTGAAGCTGAGTAAGACACAAAGCTTGACCACGACAGAAGAAAGAGGAAGGACGAAGGTCGTCCCCTATGCTTTTGTCATAGGCTCTATACGGTATGTCATAGGCTCTATACGGTATGCCATGCCTTGCCACATGTCTGGCAAGAGGGTACAAAGGTGATCCAGGAGTGGATCACTAGACAGTGGTCAAAATTATCCTTAGAGGAATAAGGAAATATTTCTCGGTTATGGAGGTGATAAAGAGTTCGACGTTAAGAGTTACGTCGATGCAAGCTTTAACACCTATCTGGATGACTATGAGTAGAAAAACCGGATATGTATAATGGAGCAACCATTTGGAATAGCTCCAAGTGGAACGTGGTAGCAGCATCTACGATATGACATAAAGTTTTGTAAAGTACATGTGGATTTGATTGTTGCAGACCCGTTGACTATAACCTCTCTCACAAGCATAACATGATCAAACCCAGAACTCATTGAGTGTTAATCACATAATGATGTGAACTGGATTATTGACTCTAGTAAACTCTTTGGGTGTTAGTCACATGGCGATGTGACCTTGAGTGTTAATCACATAGCGATGTGCTGGATTATTGACTCTAGTGCAAGTGGGAGACTGTTGGAAATATGCCCTAGAGGCAATAATAAATTAGTTACTATTATATTTCCTTGTTCATGATAATCGTTTATTATCCATGCTAGAATTGTATTGATACATGTGTGGATACATAGACAACACCATGTCCCTAGTAAGCCTCTAGTTGACTAGCTCGTTAATCAATAGATGGTTATGGTTTCCTGACCATGGACATTAGATGTCGTTGATAACGGGATCACATCATTAGGAGAATGATGTGATGGACAAGACCTAATCCTAAGCCTAGCACAAGATCGTGTAGTTCGTATGCTAAAGCTTTTCTAATGTCAAGTATCATTTCCTTAGACCATGAGATTGTGCAACTCCTGGATACTGTAGGAATGCTTCGGGTGTACCAAATGTCACAACGTAACTGGGTGGCTATAAAAGTGCACTACGGGTATCTCTGAAAGTGTCTGTTGGGTTGGCACGAATCGAGACTGGGATGTGACCAAGGAGTTGATCACGGGCTGATGTGTTACGGAACGAGTAAAGAGACTTGCCGGTAATGAGATTGAACAAGGTATCAGGATACCGACGATCGAATCTTGGGCAAGTATCATACCAGTAGACAAAGGGAATTGTATACGGGATTGATTGAATCCTTGACATCGTGGTTCATCCGATGAGATCATCGTGGAACATGTGGGAGCCAATATGGGTATCCAGATCCTGCTATTGGTTATTGACCAGAGAGATGTCTCAGTCATGTCTGCATGATTCCCGAACCCGTAGGGTCTACACACTTAAGGTTCGATGACGCTAGGGTTATAGGGAAAGTATGTATGCGGTTATTGAATGTTGTTCAGAGTCCCGGATGAGATCCCGGACATCACGAGGAGTTCCGGAATGGTCCAGAGGTAAAGATTGATATATAGGAAGTGTGGATTTGGCCACTGGAAGTGTTCCGGGCATCACCGGTAATGTACCGGGACCACCGGAAGGGTTCTGGTGGTCCACCGAGAGGTGCCACCAGCCCCGGAGGCTTGCGTGGGCCAAGAGTGGGAAGGGACCAGCCCCTGGGTGGGCTAGGGCGCCTCCCACCAAGGCCCAAGGCGCCCTCAAGAGGAGAGGGGGCAAACCCTAGGGGCAGATGGGCCCTAAGGCCCACCCTAGGTGCGCCCCCTCTCTCTGCCCCTTTTGGCCGCCACCCAGATGGGATCTAGGGGCTGACGCCACCCCTAGGGAGGGAACCCTAGGTGGAGGCGCAGACCCTCCCCTCCCCCTACATATAGTGGAGGTTTTGAGGTTGCCCAACACACGAGTCTCTCTCTCCCAAGGCGCAGCCCTACCTTTCTCCCTCCTCGTCTCTCGTAGTGCTTGGCGAAGCCCTGCTGGAGTACCGCGCTCCTCCACCACCACCACACCGTCGTGCTGCTGCTGGACAGAGTCTTCCCAACCTCTCCCTCTCTCCTTGTTGGATCAAGGCATGGGAGACGTCACCGGGCTGCACGTGTGTTGAACGCGGAGGCGCCGTTGTTCGGCGCTTAGATCGGAATCGACCGCGATCTGAATCGCCACGAGTACGACTACCTCATCCGTGTTCTTGCAACGCTTCCGCTTAGCGATCTACAAGGGTATGTAGATGCACTCCCCTTCCCCTTGTTGCTAGATTACTCCATAGATTGATCTTGGTGATGCGTAGAAAATTTTAAATTTCTGCTACGATCCCCAACACATCTGGCTGCCCGTTTCTTTTCTGTTGCATAATCACAAATAGTTCATTCGAGTGAATCGTATGCTCTATATCGCACACACCTTTATTAGGCTGCTCATTTCTTTTGTTCTGCCTCATCGCAAACAGTTCATTGGAATGAACCGTGTGCCCTGGATCGCATACGCAACTAAAATCTGAACCGTGTTTGATGCATACTCCATTGCAAATGTTTTGCACCTTTTTGACGGTTTTTTACATCCTCGTTTGTGATTAATGCATCACACACAGTTTCATGAAAGGGTCTCTGATCGTAGTGTCGCGTTGGTAGCATCCTGCAGTAGTGATAGCATAAAAGGATACTTGAATAAGAATTTTTCAATGAAAGACCTCAGTGAAGCTGCTTATATATTGGGCATCAAGATCTATAGAGATTGATCAAGACGATTAATTGGACTTTCACAAATCACATACCTTGATAAAGTTTTGAAGAAGTTCAAAATGAATAGCCAAAGAAAGGGTTCTTGCCTGTGTTAGAAGGTGTGAAATTGAGTCAGACTCAATGCCCGACCACTGCAGAAGATAAAGAGAAAATGAAAGTCATTCCCTATGCTTCAGCCATAGGTTCTATCATGTATGCAATGTTGTGTACCAGACCTAATGTGTGCCTTGCTATAAGTTTAGCAAGGAAGTACCAAAGTAACCCAGGAGTGGATCACTGGACAACAGTCAAGAACATCCTGAAATACCTGAAAAAGACTAAGGATATGTTTCTCGTTTATGGAGGTGACAAAGAGCTTGTCGTAAATGGTTACATCGATGGTAGCTTTGACACTGATCCGGATGACTCTAAGTGGTAAACCAGATACGTATTTATACTGAATGGCAGAGCTGTCAGTTGGTGCAGATCCAAGCAGACCATCGTCGCGGGATCTACGTGTGAAGTGGGGTACATAGCTGCTTCAGAAGCAGCAAATGAAGGAGTTCACATTCGATCTAGGTGTAATACCTAGTGCATCGGGTCCAATGAAAATCTTTTGTGACAATACTGGAGCAATTGCCTTAGCGAAGGAATCCAGATTTCACAAGAGAACCAAACACATCAAGAGACGCTTCAACTCCATCCGCGATCAAGTCAAGGAGGGAGACATAGAGATTTGCAAAATACACATGGATCTGAATGTTGCAGACCCATTGACTAAGCCTCTTCCACGAGCAAAACAAGATCAACACCAAGACTCCATGGGTGTTAGAATCATTACAATGTAATCTAGATTATTGACTCTAGTGCAAGTGGGAGACTGAAGGAAATATGCCCTAGAGGCAATAATAAAGTTGTTATTTATATTTCCTTATATCATGATAAATGTTTATTATTCATGCTAGAATTGTATTAAACCGGAAACTTGATACATGTGTGAATACATAGACAAAACAAAGTGTCCCTAATATGCCTCTACTTGACTAGCTCGTTAATCAAATATGCTTAAGTTTCCTAACCATTGACATGTGTTGTCATTTGATGAACGGGATCACATCATTAGGAGAATGATGTGATGGATAAGACCCATCCATTAGCTTAGCATAATGATTGTTAAGTTTTATTGCTAATGCTTTCTTCATGACTTATACATACTCCTTTGACTATGAGATTATGCAACTCCCGAATACCGGAGGAACACCTTGTGTGCTATCTGTTGGTGAACATAGTAATTTTAAAAATTTCCTACGCACACGCAAGATCATGGTGATGCATAGCAATAAGAGGGGAGAGTGTCATCCACGTACCCTCATAGATCGTTAAGAGGAAGCGTTATAACAACGCGGTTGATGTAGTCGTACGTCTTCACGATCGACTGATCCTCAGCACTGAACGTACGGCACCTCCGCGTTCAGCACACGTTCAGCTCGGTGACATCCCGCGAACTTGCTACCTCTTGAGCTTGTGTTGGTTTTCCCCGAAGAGGATGGGATGATGCAGCAGAGTAGCGTAAGTATTTCCCTCAGTTTTTGAGAACCAAGGTATCAATCCAGTAGGAGGCCACGCTCAAGTCCCTCGTACCTGCACAAAACGATAGCTACTCGCAACCAACGCGATTAGGGGTTGTCAATCCCTTCACAGTCACTTACGAGAGTGATATCTGATAGATATAATATTTTTGGTATTTTTGGTATAGAGATGCAAAGTGAAAAAGTAAAGGCAAAGTAAAAAGCAAAGCAAGATTAAAGTGATGGAGATTGATATCATGAGAATAGACCCGGGGGCCATAGGTTTCACAAGTGGCTTCTCTCAAGAGCATAAGTATTCTATGGTGGGTGAACAAATTACCATTGAGCAATTGACAGAATTGAGCATAGTTATGAGAATATCTAGGCATGATCATGTATATAGGAATCACGTCCGTGACAAGTAGATCGAAACGATTCTGCATCTACTACCATTACTCCACTCATCGACCGCTATCCAGCATGCATCTAGAGTATTAAGTTAAAAATAGAGTAACGCCTTAAGCAAGATGACATGATGTAGAGAGATAAATTCATGCAATATGAAATAAACCCCATCTTGTTATCCCCGGTGGCAACGATGCAATACGTGCCTTGCTGCCCCTTCTGTCACTGGGAAAGGACACCGCAAGATCGAACCCAAAGCTAAGCACTTCTCCCATGGCAAGAACTACCAATCTAGTTGGCCAAACCAAACGGATAATTCGAAGAGACTTCCAAAGATAACCAATCATACATAAAAGAATTAAGAGAAGATTCAAATATTATTCATAGATAGACTTGATCATAAACCCACAATTCATCGGTCTCAACAAACACACCGCAAAAAGAAGATTACATCGAATAGATCTCCACAAGAGAGGGGGAGAACTTTGTATTGAGATCCAAAAAGAGATAAGAAGCCATCTAGCTACTAACTATGGACCCGAAGGTCTGAGGTAAACTACTCACACTTCATCGGAGGGGCTATGATGATGTAGAAGCCCTCCGTGATGACGGCCCTCTCCGGCGGAGCTCCGGAACAGGCCCCAAGATGGGATCTCGTGGATACAGAAAGTTGCGGCGGTGGAATTAGGTTTTTGGCTCCCGTTCTGATCGTTTGGGGGTACATAGGTATATATAGGAGGAAGGAGTACATCGGTGGAGCTCCGAGGGGCCCACGAGGCAGGGGGCGTGCCCTAGGGGGGCGCCCCCTCCCTTGTGACCGCCTCTCTGATGCCTTGGCGTAGGGTCCAAGTCTCCTGGATCATGTTCGGTGAGAAAATCACGTTCCCGAAGGTTTCATTCCGTTGGGACTCCGTTTGATATTCCGTTTCTTCGAAACACTGAAATAGGCAAAAAATAGCAATTCTGGGCTGGGCCTCCGGTTAATAGGTTAGTCCCAAAAATAAAAGTGGAAAATAAAGCCCGATATAGTCCAAAACAGTAGATAATATAGCATGGAGCAATCAAAAATTATAGATACGTTGGAGACGTATCAGGCATCCCCAAGCTTAATTCCTACTCGTCCTTGAGTAGGTAAATGATAAAAAGAGAATTTTTGATGCGGAGTGCTACTTGGCATAATTTCAATGCAAATCTTCTTAATTGTGATATGAATATTCAGATTCGAAAGATTCAAGACAAAAGTTTATATTGACATAAAAATAATAATACTTCAAGCATACTAACAAAGCAATTATGTCTTCTCAAAATATCATGGCCAAAGAAAGTTATCCCTACAAAATCATATAGTCTGGCTATGCTCTATCTTCACCACACAAAGTATTTAAATCATGCACAACCCCGATGACAAGCCAAGCAATTGTTTCATACTCTAACTTTTTCAATCTTCACGCAATACATGAGCGTGAGCCATGGATATAGCACTATAGGTGGAGTAGAATGGTGGTTGTGGAGAAGACAAAAAGGAGAAGATAGTCTCACATCAACTAGGCGTATTAACGGGCTATGGAGATGCCCATCAATAGATATCAATGTGAGTGAGTAGGGATTGCCATGCAACAGATGCACTAGAGCTATAAGTATATGAAAGCTCAAAAAGAAACTAAGTGGGTGTGCATCCAACTTGCTTGCTCATGAAGACCTAGGGCATTTTGAGGAAGCCCATTGGAATATACAAGCCAAGTTATATAATGAAAAATTCCCGCTAGTATATGAAAGTGATAATATGAGAGACTCTCTACTATGAAGATCATGGTGCTACTTTGAAGCACAAGTGTGGTAAAAGGATAGTAACATTGTCCCTTCTCTCTTTTTCTCTCATTTTTTTATTTGGGCCTTTTCTCCCTTTTGTTTATGGCCTCTTTTTTTTCGTCCGGAGTCTCATCCCGACTTGTGGGGGAATCATTGTCTCCATCATCCTTTCCTCACTTGGTACAATGCTCTAATAATGATGATCATCACACTTTTATTTTTCTTACAACTCAACAATTACAACTCGATGCTTAGAACAAAATATGACTCTATGTGAATGCCTCCGGTGGTGTACCGGGATATGCAACGATTCATGAGTGACATGTATGAAAGAATTATGAATGGTGGCTTTGCCACAAATACTATGTCAACTACATGATCATGCTAAGCAATATGACAACGATGGAGTGTGTCATAAACGGAACGGTGGAAAGTTGCATGGCAATATATCTCAGAATGGCTATGGAAATGCCATAATAGGTAGGTATGGTGGCTGTTTTGAGGAAGGTATATGGTGGGTGTATGATACCGGCGAAAGGTGCGCGGTATTAGAGAGGCTAGCAAAGGTGGAAGGGTGAGAGTGCGTATAATCCATGGACTCAACATTAGTCATAAAGAACTCATATACTTATTGCAAAAATCTACAAGTTATCAAAGCAAAGTATTACGCGCATGCTCCTAGGGGGATAGATTGGTAGGAAAAGATCATCGCTCATCCCCGACCGCCACTCATAAGGAAGACAATCAATAAATAAATCATGCTCCGACTTCATCACATAACGGTTCACCATACGTGCATGCTACGGGAATCACAAACTTTAACACAAGTATTCTTTAAATTCACAACTACTCAACTAGCATGACTTTAATATTATCACCTCCATATCTCAAAACAATTATCATGCTTCAATCTTTTCTTAGCATTCAACACACTCAGAAGAAAGTTTCACAGATCTTGAATACCAAGCATATTATTATTAAGCAAATGACCATGCTATTAAGAGACTCTCAAAATAATTTAAGTGAAGCATGAGAGATCAATAGTTTCTTTAAAACGAATCCACCACCGTTCTCTAAAAGATTTAAGTGAAGCACATAGAGAAAAATTATAACGCTCAAAAGATATAAGTGAAGCACATAGAGAAAAACTACATAGCTCAAAAGATACAAGTGAAGCACATAGAGCAAAACTACTTAGCTCAAAAAGATATAAGTGAAACACATAGAGTATTCTATCAAATTTTAATTCATGTATGGCTCTATCAAAAGGTGTGTACAGCAAGTATGATTGTGGCATACTAAAACACAAAGACACAAATAATACAAGACGCTCCAAGCAAAACACATATCATGTTGGTGAATAAAAATATAGCTCCAAGTAAATTACCGATGGAAGTGGACGAAAGAGGGGATGCCTTCCGGGGCATCCCCAAGCTTTGACTTTTTGGTGTCCTTGGATTATATTGGGGGTGCCATGGGCATCCCAAAGCTTAGGCTCTTGCCACTCCTTATTCCATAATCCATCACAAGAATTCACCCAAAACTTGAAAACTTCACAACACAAAACATAAAGTAGAAAACTCGTGAGCTCCGTTAGCAAAAGAAAACAAAAGACTACTTCAAGGTACTGTAATGAACTCATTCTTTATTTATATTGGTGTTAAACCTACTGTATTCCAACTTCTCTATGGATTATAAACTATTTTACTAACCATAGATTCATCAAAATAAGCAAACAACACACGAAAAATGGAATCTGCCAAAAACAGAACAGTCTGTAGTAATCTGTAGCTAGCGCAAGATCTGGAACCCCAAAAATTCTAAAATAAATTTCTGGACGTGAGGAATTTATCTATTAATCATCTTCAAAAATAATTAACTAAATAGCACTCTTCAAATAAAAATTACAGCAGTTCTCGTGAGCGCTAAAGTTTCTGTGTTTTACAGCAAGTTCAACAAGACTTTCCCCAAGTCTTCCGAACGGTTCTACTTGGCACAAACACTAATTAAACACAAAAACACAACCAAAACAGAGGCTAAATAATTTATTTATTACTAAACAGGAGCAAAAAGGAAGGAATAAAAATAAAATTGGGTTGCCTCCAAACAAGCGCTATCGTTTAACGCCCCTAGCTAGGCATAAAAGCGAGGATAGATCTAGGTATTGTCATCTTTGGTAGGCAATCCTTAATTGGATCTCATGATAGTTTCATATGGAAAATTTATTTTATTTCTAGGAAAGTGTTCCATGCCCTTTTTTAATGGAAATTTAAATCTAATATTCACTTCCTTCATATCAATAATCGCACCAACCGTTTTAAGGAAAGGTCTACCAAGAATAATAGGGCAAGAAGGATTGCAATCTATATCAAGAACAATGAAATCTATGGGCACATAAATCCTATTTGCAACAATAAGAACATCATTAATCCTTCCCATAGGTTTCTTAATAGTAGAATCCGCAAGATGCAAGTTTAGAGAGCAATCATCAAAATTACGGAAATCTAGCAAATCACACAAAGTCTTGGGAATAGTGGAGACACTAGCACCCAAATCACACAAAGCATAAAAACTCATGATCTTTAATTTTAATTTTAATAGTTGGTTCCCACTCATCATAGAGTTTTCTAGGGATAGAAACTTTCAACTCAAGTTTTTCTTCATAAGATTGCATTAAGGCATCAACAATATGTTCGGTAAAGGCTTTCTTTTGACTATAAGCATGTGGAGGATTTAGCACGGATTGCAACAAGGAAATACAATCAATTAAAGAGCAACTTTCATAATTAAATTCCTTGAAATCCAATATAGTGGGTTTAGCAACATCTAGATTTTTATTTCTTTCAATCCCACTTTCATCAATTTCATCATAAAGATCTAAATACTCCGAATTTTTGGAACGCCTTCTAGGTAAAGGAAGATCATATTCAGTTTCATCAAGATTAATATTGCAAAGCAAAGATTTAATAGGGGAAACATCAATAACTTTTAGATCTTCATCTTGATTTTCATAGGAATTGGAAGAACACGCTTTAATAAAGGCATCTTTGGAAGCACGCATCCTAGCGGTTCTTTCCTTGCACTCATCAATGGAAATTCTCATGGCTTTGAGAGACTCATTGATATCATGCTTAGGAGGAATAGATCTAAGCTTTAAAGAATCAACCTCAAGAGAAATTCTATCAACGTTTCTAGCCAAATCATCAACTTTAAGCAATTTCTCTTCAAGCAAAGCATTAAAATTCTTTTGTGAATTCATAAACTCTTTAACACTATTCTCAAATTCAGAGGGCATCTTATTATAATTTCCATAAGAGTTGTTGTAAGAATTCCCATAATTATTAGAAGGATTACTAGGATATGGCCTAGGATTAAAATTCCCTCTATAAGAGTTGTTACCAAAATTATTCCTACCAACAAAATTCACATCCATAGATTCATTGTTATTCTCAATCAAAGTAGACAAAGGCATATCATTAGGATCAGAAGAAACACTCTTAGTAGCAAATAATTTCATAAGTTCATCCATCTTTCCACTCAAAACATTGATTTCTTCTATCGCATGCACCTTTTTATTAGAAGATCTTTTAGTATGCCATTGAGAATAATTAACCATAATATTAACTAGGAGTTTAGTAGCATCTCCTAAAGTGATTTCCATGAAAGTGCCTCCCGCGGCCGAATCTAAAAGATTTCTAGAAGCAAAATTCAATCCGACAATTTTTTTGTATAATCATCCACAAATTCAAACCATGAGTAGGGCAATTACGTATCATTAATTTCATTCTCTCCCAAGCTTGTGCAACATGTTCATGATCAATTTGCTTAAAGTTCATAATATCGTTTCTAAGAGAGATGATCTTAGCGGGAGGAAAATACTTAGAGATAAAAGCATCTTTGCACTTGTTCCAAGAATCAATACTATTTTTAGGCAAAGACAAAAACCAAGCTTTAGCACGATCTCTAAGCGAAAAAGGAAATAGCTTCAATTTAACGACATCATTATGGACATCTTTTTTCTTTTGCATATCAAATAAATCAATGAAGCTATTCAGATGAGTAGCGGCATCTTCACTAGGAAGGTCGGCGAATTGATCTTTCATAACAAGATTCAACAAAGCAGTATTGATTTCACAAGATTCAGTATTGGCAAGAGGAGCAATCAGAGTGCTAAGGAAATCATTATTATTAGTATTGGTGAAGTCACACAATTTGATAGTATCTTGAGCCATCGCGACAAACAAGCAATCCAACACACGAGCAAACAAGAGCAAATGGGCAAAAGAGGCAAATAGAGAGGGAGGATATAGAGAGAGAGGGCGAATAAAACGGCAAGGGTGAATTGGGGGAGAGGAAAACGAGAGGCAAATGGAAAATAATGTAATGCGAGAGATAGGGATTGTGATGGGTACTTGGTATGTTGACTTTTTGCGTAGACTCCCCGGCAACGGCGCCAGAAATCCTTCTTGCTACCTCTTGAGCTTGCATTGGTTTTTCCCAAAGAGGAAGGGATGATGCAGCAGAGTAGCGTAAGTATTTCCCTCAGTTTTTGAGAACCAAGGTATCAATCCAGTAGGAGGCCACGCTCAAGTCCCTCCTACCTGCACAAAACGATAGCTACTCGCAACCAACGCGATTAGGGGTTGTCAATCCCTTCACAGTCACTTACGAGAGTGAGATCTGATAGATATAATATTTTTGGTATTTTTGGTATAGAGATGCAAAGTGAAAAGGTAAAGGCAAAGTAAAAAGCAAAGCAAGATTAAAGTGATGGAGATTGATATGATGAGAATAGACCCGGGGCCATAGGTTTCACTAGTGGCTTCTCTCAAGAGCATAAGTATTCTACGGTGGGTGAACAAATTACTGTTGAGCAATTGACAGAATTGAGCATAGTTATGAGAATATCTAGGCATGATCATGTATATAGGCATCACATCCGTGACAAGTAGACCAAAACGATTCTGCATCTACTACTATTACTCCGCTCATCGACCGCTATCCAGCATGCATCTAGACTATTAAGTTAAAAACAGAGTAACGCCTTAAGCAAGATGACATGATGTAGAGAGATAAATTCATGCAATATGAAATAAACCCCATCTTGTTATCCTCGATGGCAACGATGCAATACGTGCCTTGCTGCCCCTTCTGTCACTGGGAAAGGACACCGCAAGATCGAACCCAAAGCTAAGCACTTCTCAGATGGAAAGAACTACCAATCTAGTTGGCCAAACCAAACGGATAATTCGAAGAGACTTGCAAAGATAACCAATCATACATAAAAGAATTCAGAGAAGATTCAAATATTATTCATAGATAGACTTGATCATAAACCCACAATTCATCGGTCTCAACAAACACACCGCAAAAAGAAGATTACATCGAATAGATCTCCACAAGAGAGGGGGAGAACTTTGTATTGAGATCTAAAAAGAGATAAGAAGCCATCTAGCTACTAACTATGGACCCGAAGGTCTGAGGTAAACTACTCACACTTCATCAGAGGGGCTATGATGATGTAGAAGCCCTCCGTGATGACAGCCCTCTCCGGCGGAGCTCCGGAACAGGCCCCAAGATGGGATCTCATGGATACAGAAAGTTGCGGCGGTGGAATTAGGTTTTTGGCTCCCGTTCTGATCGTTTGGGGGTACATAGGTATATATAGGAGGAAGGAGTACGTTGGTGGAGCTCCGAGGGGCCCACGAGGCAGGGGGCACGCCCTAGGGGGGCGCCCCCACCCTCGTGACCGCCTCTCTGATGCCTTGGTGTAGGGTCCAAGTCTCCTGGATCATGTTCGGTGAGAAAATCACGTTCCCAAAGGTTTCATTCCGTTTGGACTCCGTTTGATATTCCGTTTCTTCAAAACACTGAAATAGGCAAAAAACAGCAATTCTGGGCTGGGCCTCCGGTTAATAGGTTAGTCCCAAAAATAATATAAAAGTGGAAAATAAAGCCCAATATAGTCCAAAACAGTAGATAATATAGCATGGAGCAATGAAAAATTATAAATACGTTGGAGACGTATCAGAACTCATGATCCAGTAGAGCTCGGGGAAGAGTTTCGTCAGCACGATGGCGTGGTGATGATGTTGATGAAGCTACCGACGCAGGGCTTCGCCTAAGCACTGCTACGATATAACTGAGGTGGATTATGGTGGAGGGGGGCACCACACACGGCTAAGAGATCAACAGATCAATTGTTGTGTCTATGGGGTGTCCCTGCCCCCGTATATAAAGGAGCTAGGGGGGAGGTGGCCGATCAAGGAGGAGGGCTCGCCAAGGGGGAGTCCTACTACCATCAGGAGTAGGACTCCCTCTTTTCCTAGTTGGAGTAGGAAAGGAGAAGGAAGGGATAAAGGACGAGAAGGAAAGGGGGGCGCCGCCCCCCTCCTTGTCCAATTCGGACTAGAGGGGGAGGGGCGTGCGGCTACCCTTGGCCGCCCCTCCTCTTCTCCCACTAAGGCCCATTAGGCCCAATATACTCCCCGGGGGGTTCCGGTAACCCCCTGATACTCCGATAAATGTTTGAAACAGTTCCGGTGTCTGAACATAGTCATCCAATATATCGATTTTTATGTCTCGACCATTTCGAGACTCCTCTTCATGTCCGTGATCATATCCGGGACTCCGAACTACCTTCGGTACATCAAAACACAAAAACTCATAATACCGATCGTCACATAACTTTAAGCGTGCGGACCCTACGGGTTCGAGAACTATGTAGACATGACCGAGACATGTATCCGGTCAATAACCAATAGCGGAACCTGGATGATCATATTGGTTCCTACATATTCTACGAAGATCTTTATCGGTCAAACCGCATAACAACATACGTTGTTCCCTTTGTCATCGGTATGTTACTTGCCGAGATTCGATCGTCGGTATCTCAATACCTAATTCAATCTCGTTACCGGCAAGTCTATTTACTCATTCCATAATGCAACATCCCGCAACTAACTCATTAGTCACATTGCCTGCAAGGCTTATAGTGATGTGCATTACCGAGAGGGCCCAGAGATACCTCTCCGACAATCGGAGTGACAAATCCTGTAGAGCACCTTTATAATCACCCAGTTACGTTGTGACATTTGGTAGCACACAAAGTGTTCCTCCGGTAATCGGGAGTTGCATAATCTCATAGTCATAGGAATATGTATAAGTCATGAAGAAAGCAATAGCAGGAAACTAAAACGATCAAGTGCTTAGCTAACGGAATGGGTCATGTCAATCACATCATTCTTCTAATGATGTGATCCCATTTATCAAATGACAACTCATGTCTATGGTTAGGAAACATACCCATCTTTGATCAACGAGCTAGTCAAGTAGAGGCATACTAGTGACACTATGTTTGTCTATGTATTCACACATGCATTATGTTTCCTGTTAATACAATTCTAGCATGAATAATAAACATTTATCATGAAATAAGGAAATAAATAATAACTTTATTATTGCCTCTAGGGCATATTTCCTTCAGTCTCCTACTTACACTAGAGTCAATAATCTAGATTAAAGAGTAATGATTCTAACACCCATGGAGCCTTGGTGCTGATCATGTTTTGCTCGTGAGAGAGGCTTAGTCAACGGGTCTGCAACATTCAGATCCGTATGTATCTTGCAAATCTCTATGTCTCCCACCTGGACTTGATCCCGGATGGAATTGAAGCGTCTCTTGATGTGCTTGGTTCTCTTGCGAAATCTGGATTCCTTTGCCAAGGCAATTGCACCAGTATTGTCACAAAAGATTTTCATTGGACCCGATGCACTAGGTATGACACCTAGATCGGATATGAACTCCTTCATCCAGACTCCTTCATTTGCTGCTTCCGAAGCAGCTATGTATTCCGCTTCACACGTAGATCCCGCCACGACGCTTTTTTAGAACTGCACCAACTGACAGCTCCACCGTTTAATATAAACACCTATCCGGTTTGCGATTTAGAATCGTCTGAATCAGTGTCAAAGCTTGCATCGATGTAACCATTTATGACGAGCTCTTTGTCACCTCCATAAACGAGAAACATATCCTTAGTCCTCTTTAGGTACTTCAGGATGTTCTTGACCACTGTCCAGTGATCCACTCCTGGATTACTTTGGTACCTCCCTACTAAACTAATAGAAAGGCACACGTCAGGTCTGGTACACAATATTGCATACATGATAGAGCCTATGGCTGAAGCATAGGGAACACTTTTCATTTTCTCTCTATCTTCTGCAGTGGTCGGGCATTGAGTCTGACTCAACTTCACACCTTGTAACATAGGCAAGAACCCTTTCTTTGCTTGATCCATTTTGAACCTTTTCAAAACTTTGTCAAGGTATGTACTTTGTGAAAGTCCAATTAAGCGTCTTGATCTATCTCCATAGATCTTGATGCCCAATATCTAAGCAGCTTCACCGAGGTCTTTCATTAAAAAACTCTTATTCAAGTATCCTTTTATGTTATCTAGAAATTATATATCATTTCCAATCAACAATATGTCATCCACATAAAATATTAGAAATGCTACAGAGCTCCCACTCACTTTCTTCTAAATACCGGCTTCTCCAAAAGTTTGTATAAAACCATATGCTTTGATCACACTATCAAAACGTTTATTCCAACTCCGAGAGGCTTGCACCAGTCCATAAATGGATTGTTGGAGCTTGCACACTTTGTTAGTACCCTTTGGATCGATAAAACCTTTAGGTTGCATCATATACAACTCTTCTTCCAGAAATCCATTCAGGAATGCACTTGACATCCATTTGCCAAATTTCATAATCATAAAATGCGGCAATTGCTAACATGATCCGGACGGACTTAAGCATCACTACGGGTGAGAAGGTCTCAGCGTAGTCAACTCCTAGAACTTGTCGAAAACCTTTTGCAACAAGTCGAGCTTTGTAGACAGTAACGTTAACGTCAATGTCAGTCTTCTTCTTGAAGATCCATTTATTCTCGATGGCTTGCCGATCATCGAGCACGTCAACCAAAGTCCACACTTTGTTCTCATACATGGATCCCAATTCAGATTTCATGGCTTCAAGCCATTTTGCGGAATCTGAGCTCATCATCGCTTCCTCATAGTTCGTAGGCTCGTCATGGTCAAGTAATATAACCTCCAGAATAGGATTACCGTACCACTCTGGTGCGGATGTTACTCTGGTTGACCTACGGGGTTTAGTAGTAACTTGATCTGAAATTTCATGATCATCATCATTAGCTTCCTCACTAATTGGTGTAGGTGTCACAGGAACCTGTTTCTATGATGAACTACTCTCCAATAAGGGAGCAGGTACAGTTACCTCATCAAGTTCTACTTTCCTCCCACTCACTTCTTTTGAGAGAAACTCCTTCTCTAGAAAGGATCCATTCTTAGCAATGAATGTCTTGCCTTCGGATCTGTGATAGAAGGTGTACCCAACAGTTTCCTTTGGGTATCCTATGAAGACACATTTCTCCGATTTGGGTTCGAGCTTATCAGGTTGAAGCTTTTTCACATAAGCATCGCAGCCCCAAACTTTAAGAAACGACAACTTTGGTTTCTTGCCAAACCATAGTTCATAAGGCATCGTCTCAATGGATTTCGATGGTGCCCTATTTAATGTGAATGCAGCCGTCTCTAAAGCATAACCCCAAAACGATAGCGGTAAATCAGTAAGAGACATCATAGATCGCACCATATCTAGTAAAGTACGATTATGATGTTCAGACACACCATTACGTTGTGGTGTTCCGGGTGGCATGAGTTGCGAAACTATTCCGCATTGTTTCAAATGTAGACCAAACTCATAACTCAAATATTCTCCTCCACGATTAGATCGTAGAAACTTTATTTTCTTGTTACAATGATTTTCCACTTCCCTATGAAATTCTTCAAACTTTTCAAATGTTTCAGACTTACGTTTCATCAAGTAGATATACCCATATCTGCTCCAATCATCTGTGAAGGTGAGAAAATAATGATACCCGCCGCAAGTCTGTTGCTCGCTCCATTGTTCCGGAGAACGGCGTTTTAGTCGTCTTGCCCATGAGACATGATTCGCAAGTACCAAGTGATTCATAATCAAGTGATTCCAAAAGTCCATCAGTATGGAGTTTCTTCATGCGCTTTACACCAATATGACCCAAACGACAGTGCTACAAATAAGTTGCACTATCATTATCAACTCTACATCTTTTGGTTTCAACATTATGAATATGTGTATCACTACTATCGAGATTTAAAACAAATAGACCACTCTTCAAGGGTGCATGGCCATAAAAGATATTACTCATATAAATAGAACAACCATTACTCTCATATTTAAATGAATAACCGTCTCGCATCAAACAAGATCCAGATATAATGTTCATGCTTAACGCAGGCACCAAATAACAATTATTTAGGTCTAGAACTAATCCCGAAGGTAGATGTAGAGGTAGCGTGCCGACGGCGATCACACCGACTTTGGAACCATTTCCCACGCGCATCGTCACCTCGTCCTTAGCCAGTCTTCGCTTAATCTGTAGTCCTTGTTTCGAGTTGCAAATATTAGCAAAAGAACCAGTATCAAATACCCAGGTGCTACTGCGAGCTCTAGTAAGGTACACATCAATAACATGTATATCACATATACCGTTGTTCACCTTGACATCCTTCTTATCCGCCAAATACTTGGGGCAGTTCTGCTTCCAGTGACCAGTCCCTTTGAAGTAGAAGCACCCAGTCTCAGGCTTAGGTCCAGACTTGGGTTTCTTCTCTTGAGCAGCAACTTTCTTGACGTTCTTCTTGAAGTTCCCTTTCTTCTTCCCTTTACCCTTTTTCTTGAAACTGGTGGTCTTGTTGACCATCAACACTTGATGCTCCTTCTAGATTTCTACCTCCGCAGCCTTTAGCATTGTCAAGAGCTCGGGAATCGTCTTATCCATCCCTTGCATATTATAGTTCATCATGAAGCTCTTATAGCTTGGTGGTAGTGATTGAAGAACTCTGTCAATGACACTATTAACCGGAAGATTAACTCCCAACTGAGTCAAGTGGTTATGGTACCCAGACATTCTGAGTATATGTTCACTGACAGAACTATTCTCTTCCATCATGCAGCTGTAGAACTTATTGGAGACTTCATATCTCATATGCTCCATGACATTCAAAACATCGTTGAAGTCCAGGTTCTAAGCCGTAAAGCATGGCACACTGAACTATTGAGTAGTCATCAGCTTTCCTCTGCCAGACGTTCATAACATCTGGCGTTGCTCCTGCAGCAGGTTTGGCACCTAGCGGTGCTTCCAGGACGTAATTCTTCTGTGCAGCAATGAGGATAATCCTCAAGTTACGGACCCAGTCCGTGTAATTTCTACCATCATCTTTCAACTTTGCTTTCTCAAGGAATGCATTAAAATTCAACGGAACAACAACACGGGCCATCTATCTACAATAACATAGACAAGCAAAATACTATCAGGTACTAAGTTCATGATGAATTTGAGTTCACTTAATCATATTACTTAAGAACTCCCACTTAGATAGACATCCCTCTAATCATCTAAGTGATCACGTGATCCATATCAACTAAACCATAACCGATCATCACGTGAAATGGAGTAGTTTTCAATGGTGAACATCACTATGTTGATCATATCTACTATATGATTCACGCTCGACCTTTCGGTCTTAGTGTTCCGAGGCCATATCTGCATATGCTAGGCTCGTCAAGTTTAACCCGAGTATTCTGCGTGTGTAAAACTGTCTTACACCCGTTGTAGATGAACGTTGAGCTTATCACACCCGATCATCACGTGGTGTCTCGTCACGACAAACTTTGGCAATGATGCATACTCAGGGAGAACACCTTTACCTTGAAATTTAGTGAGAGATCATCTTATAAAGCTACCATCAAACAAAGCAGAATAAGATGCATAAAGGATAAACATCACATGCAATCAATATAAGTGATATGATATGGCCATCATCATCTTGTGCCTTTGATCTCCATCTCCAAAGCACCGTCATGATCACCATCGTCACCGGCGCGACACCTTGATCTCCATCGTAGCATCATTGTCATCTCGCCAACTATTGCTTCTACGACTATCGCTACCACTTAGTGATAAAGTAAAGCAATTACAGGGCGATTGCATTACATACAATAAAGCGACAACTATATGGCTCCTGCCAGTTGCCGATAACTCTGTTACAAAACATGATCATCTCATACAATAAAATATAGCATCATGCCTTGACCATATCACATCACAACATGCCCTGCAAAAATAAGTTAGATGTCCTCTACTTTGTTGTTGCAAGTGCCACTTGGCTGCTACGGGCTGAGCAAGAACCGTTCTTACCTACGCATCAAAACCACAGCAATAGTTTGTCAAGTTAGTGTTGTTTTAACCTTCTCAAGGACCGGGCGTAGCCACACTTGGTTCAACTAAAGTTGGAGAAACTGACACCCGCCAGCCACCTATGTGCAAAGCAAGTCGGTAGAACCAGTCTCGCATAAGCGTATGCGTAATGTCGGTCCGGGCCGCTTCATCCAACAATACCGCCGAACCAAAGTATGACATGCTGGTAAGCAGTATGACTTGTATCGCCCACAACTCACTTGTATTCTACTCGTGCATATAAAATCTATGCATAAACCTGGCTCGGATGCCACTGTTGGGGAACGTAGTAATTTCAAAATTTTCCTACGCACACGCAAGATCATGGTGATGCATAGCAACAAGAGGGGAGAGTGTCGTCCATGTACCCTCGTAGACCGTTAAGCGGAAGCATTATAACAACGCGGTTGATGTAGTCGTACGTCTTCACGATTGACCGATCCTCAGCACCGAACGTACGGCACCTCCGCGTTCAGCACACGTTCAGCTCGGTGACGTCCCGCGAACTCATGATCCAGTAGAGCTCGAGGAAGAGTTTCATCAGCATGACAGCATGGTGACGATGTTGATGAAGCTACCGACGAAGGGCTTCGCCTAAGCACCGCTACGATATAACTGAGGAGGATTATGGTGGAGGGGGACACCGCACACGGCTAAGAGATCAACAGATCAATTGTTGTGTCTATGGGGTGCGCCCTGCCCCCGTATATAAAGGAGCTAGGGGGGAGGCGGCCAGCCAAGGAGGAGGGCGCGCCAAGGGGGGAGTACTACTCTCACCGGGAGTAGGACTCCCTCTTTTCCTAGTTGGAGTAGGAGAGGAGAAGGAAGGAAGAGAGGAAGAGAAGGAAAGGGGGGCGCCGCCCCCCTCCTTGTCCAATTCGGACTAAAGGGGGAGGGGGCGCGCGGCTTCCCTTGGCCGCCCCTCCTCTTCTCCCACTAAGGCCCGTTAGGCCCAATATACTCCCCGAGGGGTCCAGTAACCCCCCGGTACTTTGGTAAATGTCCGAAACCTCCCGAAATACTTCCGATGTCTGAACATAGTCATCCAATATATCGATCTTTACGTCTCGACCATTTCGAGACTCCTTGTCATGTCCGTGATCATATTCGGGACTCCGAACTACCTTCGTTACATCAAAACACAAAAACTCATAATACCGATCATCATAGAACTTTAAGCGTGCGGACCCTACGGGTTCGAGAACTATGTAGACATGACCGAGACATGTCTCCGGTCAATAACCAATAGCGGAACCTGGATGCTCATATTGGTTCCTACATATTCTATGAAGATCTTTATCGGTCAAACCGCATAACAACATACGTTGTTCCCTTTGTCATCGGTATGTTACTTGCCCGAGATTCGATCGTCGGTACCTCAATACCTGGTTCAATCTCGTTACCGGAAAGTCTCTTTACTCATTCTGTCATGCAACATCCCGCAACTAACTCATTAGTCACATTAGTTGCAAGGCTTATACTGATGTGCATTACCGAGAGGGCCCAGAGATACCTCTCCGACAATCGGAGTGACAAATCCTAATCTTGATCTATGCCAACTCAACAAGTACCATCGGAGACACCTGTAGAGCACCTTTATAATCACCCAGTTACGGTGTGACATTTGGTAGCATACAAAGTGTTCCTTCGGTAATCGGGAGTTGCATAATCTCATAGTCGTAGGAACATGTATAAGTCATGAAGAAAGCAATAACAGTAAACTAAAACGATCAAGTGCTAAGCTAACGGAATGGGTCAAGTTAATCACATCATTCTTCAAATGATGTGATCCCATTTATCAAATGACAACTCATGTGTATGGTTAGGAAACATAACCATCTTTGATCAACGAGCTAGTCAAGTAGAGGCATACTAGTGACACTATGTTTGTCTATGTATTCACACATGTATTATGTTTCCGGTTAATACAATTCTAGCATGAATAATAAACATTTATCATGAAATAAGGAAATAAATAATAACTTTATTATTGCCTCTAGGGCATATTTACTTCACTATCAAACGTCACAACGTAACTGGGTGATTATAAAGATGCTCTACACGTGTCTTCGAAGGTGTTTGTTGGGTTGGCATAGATCGAGAATAGGATTTGTCACTCCTGGTTTCGGAGAGGTATCTCTGGGCCCTCTCGGTAATGCACATCACGATAAGCCTTGCAAGCAATGTGACTAATGAGTTAGTTGCGGGATGATGCATTATGGAACGAGTAAAGAGACTTGCCGGTAACGAGATTGAACTAGGTATGAGGATACCGACGATCGAATCTCGGGCAAGTAACATACTGATGACAAAGGGAATTACGTATGTTGTCATTACAGTTTGACTGATAAAGATCTTCGTAGAATATGTAGGAACCAATATGAGCATCCAGGTTCCGCTATTGGTTATTGACCGGAGATGTGTCTCGGTCATGTCTACATAGTTCTCGAACACGTAGGGTCCACACGCTTAACGTTCGATGATGATTTCTATTATGAGTTATGTGTTTTGGTGGCCGAAGATTTTTCGGAGTCCCGGATGAGATCACGGACATGACGAGGAGTCTCGAAATGGTCGATAGGTAAAGATTGATATATTAGACGATAGTATTTGGACACCGGAATGGTTTCGGGACGTTTCAGATATTTATCGGAGTACCGAGGGGTTACGGGATCCCCCCGGGGAAGTAATGGGCCAACATGGGCCATAGGGGAGAGGAGGGGAGCCCACAAGGGGTGGCGCGCGCCCCCATGGGCTGTCCAAATTGGACAAGGGGAAGGGGGAGCGACCCCCCTTTCCTCTCCCCCTCTCCCTCTCCTTCCCCTCCATGAGAAGTAAAAAAAGGGGGGCGAATCCTACTAGGAGTGGAGTCCTAGTAGGACTCCCCTCCTTGGCGCGCCCCTTGGTGGCCGGCCTCCTCCTCCCCTCCTTTATATACGGGGGAAGGGCCAGGGGGCACCCAAAGGACAACAGTTGTTCTCTTAGCCGTGTGTCGTGCCCCCTCCACAGTTTACTTCTCCGGTCATAGCGTCGTAGTGCTTAGGCGAAGCCCTGCGTGGATCAGATCACCATCACAGTCACCATGCCATCGTGCTGACGAAACTCTTCCCCAACCCTCTGTTGGATCAAGATTTCGAGGGACGTCATCGAGCTGAACGTGTGCTGAACTCGGAGGTGTTGTACATTCGATACTAGATCGGTTGGATCATGAAGACGTTCGACTACATCAACCCGTTAACCTAACGCTTCCGCTTTCGGTCTATGAGGGTACGTGGACACACTATCCCCCTCTCGTTGCTATGCATCTCGTAGATAGATCTTGCGTTATCGTACGGTTTTTTTTGAAATTGCATGCTACATTCCCCAACAGCATCAACCCCTATGCATAGATTACCCCAATGTCACCTCATGAATCTGTGAGTTGAGTGCCAAAACATATATCAAGTGAATCAATAGAACACCCCATTGTCACCATGGGTAATTATAGGCAAGACATACGTCAAGTGTTCTCAAATCCATAAAAGTATTCAATCCGATAATAGTGAAACCTCAAAGGTAAAAACTAAATTCATCACAACAAGATAGAGAGGGGAAAACACCATCTGATCCACTATATTGACAAAGTCCACGGTACATCAAGATCGTGCCAAATCAAGAACACGAGAGAAGATATATATATATATATCAAACACATAGCTACTTGTACATACCCCTAGCCTCGAGGGCGAACTAGTCCCTCCTCATCATGGTGGTCATCGGGGTGATGAAGATGGTCTCCGGTGATGATTTCCCACTCCAACAGGGTGTCGAAACAGGGCTCCAGATGGTATTTCGAAGGTGCATGGGCGTGCGGCAGCGGAGTCCATGTTCTAGGGTCATTTCTGGTGGTTTATCTATTTACAGGGGTTTTTTGGCGCCTATCTCACGCTAAGATGGGCCATAGGGAGCCCACCACCCACCAACGCACCATTACCCCCGGCCGTGCCCAGGTGGATGGTAGCCACCTCGTGGCTTGATACTTCTCCAATGTATCTATAATTTTTGATTATTTCATGCTGTTATATTATCATTCTTGGATGTTTTACAATCATTTTGTAGCAACTTTATATCATTTTTGAGACTAACCTATTGACATAGTGCCCAGTGCCAGTTGTTGTTTTTTGCTTGTTTTTTACTTTGCAAAAAATCAATACCAAACGGAGTCCAAATGCAACGAAACTTTTTGGAGAATTTTTCTGGGCCAGAAGACACATGATGGGTCAAAGAAGTACCAGAGGGGTGCCCCGATGGGGGCACAACCCACCTGGGCACGCCAGGGGACCCAGGCGCGTCCTGGTGGGTTGTGCCCACCTCGGTAGCCTCCCGCACCGCCTCTTTGCTCTGTAAATACCCCAATATTCCAAAAACCCTAGAGGAGTCGACGAAACACAATTCTAGTCGCTGCAAGTTCCAGAAACCATAGATCCAATCCAGACACCATCACGGAGGGGTTCATCATCCTCATTGGTGCCTCTCAGATGATGTGTGAGTAGTTCATTGTAGACCTACGGGTCCGTAGTTGGTAGCTAGATGGATTCATCCCTCTCTTTTGATTCTCAATACAATGGTCTCTTGGAGATCTATTTGATGTAACTCTTTTTGCGGTGTGTTTGTTGGGATCCAATGAACTTTGAGTTTATGATCAAATCTATGTTTTTATCCACGAAAGTTATTTGAGTCTTTTGATCTCTTATATACATGATTACTTATAGCCTCGTATTTCTTCTTCGAATCATTGGTTTAGTTAGGCCGACTAGATCAATTTTTCTTGCCATGGGAAGAGGTGCTTTGTGATGGGTTCGATCTTACGGTGCTCAATCCCAGTGACAGAAGGGGAAATGACACGTATGTATCGTTGCTATTAAGGATAACAAGATGGGGTCTATTCCTATATGAGTAGATCTTGTCTACATCATGTCATCGTTCTTATTACATTACTCCGTTTCTCCATGAACTTAATACACTAGATGCATGCTGGAGAGCGGTCGATGTGTGGAGTAATAGTAGTAGATGCAGGCAGGAGTCAGTCTACTAATCTTGAACATGATGCCTATATAATGATCATTGCCCGGATATCGTCATGATTATTTGAAGTTCTATCAATTGCCCAACAGTAATTTGTTTACCCACCATATGCTATTTTTATCGAGAGAAGCCACTAGTGAAATCTATGGCCCCCGAGTCTCTTCTTTATCATATTTTCCTTCGAGATCTATTTTTATTCGCTTTTATTTCAGATCTATTAATCCAAAAACCCAAAAAAATACCTTGCTGCAATTTTTTCATTTTATCTTGCGTTCCCACGAGATCTATTTATCCAATCTACTACAATTTTACCTATTTTTCACCCGGGAGGGATTAACAATCCCTCTTTTACGTCGGGTTGCAAGTATTTGTTCTTTGTGTGCAGGTGTCGTTCACATAGTGTTGCGTGGTTCTCCTACTGGTTCAATAACCATGGTCTCATCACTGAGGTACCTACCGTAGCTGTGCTACATCATCCCTTCCTCTTCGGGAAAATACCGACGTAGTTCAAGCCGCATCATGACTCTCCTAGCCTTCTGATACATATCCAACGTATCTATAATTTTTGATTACTCCATGCTATATTATCTTCTGTTTTGGACATTATTGGGCTTTATTATTCACTTTTATATTATTTTTGGGACTAGCCTATTAACTGGAGGCCCAGCCCAGAATTGCTGTTTTTGCCTATTTCAGAGTTTCACAGAAAAAGAATATCAAACGGAGTCCAAACGGAATGAAACCTTCGGGAGCGTGATTTTCGGAACGAACATGATCCAGGAGACTTGGACCCTACGTCAAGCAACCAACAGGGAAGCCACGAGGTAGGGGGCGCGCCTACCCCCCCCCCCCCAGGCGCGCCCTCCACCCTCGTGGGCCCCCTGTTGCTCCACCGACATACTCCTTCCTCCTGTATATACCTACGTACCCCCAAATGATCAAAAACGGAGCCAAAACCCTAATTCCATCGCCGTAACTTTCTATATCCACGAGATCCCATCTTGGGGCCTGTTCCGGAGCTCCGCCGGAGGGGGAATCGATCATGGAGGGCTTCTACATCAACACCATAGCCTCTCCGATGATGTGTGAGTAATTTACCTCAGACCTTCTGGTCCATAGTTATTAGCTAGATGGCTTCTTCTCTCTTTTTGGATCTCAATACAAAGTTCTCCCCCTCTCGTGTGGAGATCTATTCGATGTAATCTTCTTTTGCGGCGTGTTTGTTGAGACCGATGAATTGTGGGTTTATGATCAAGTTTATCTATGAACAATATTTGAATCTTCTCTGAATTCTTTTATGTATGATTGGTTATCTTTGCAAGTCTCTTTGAATTATTAGTTTGGTTTGGCCTACTAGATTGATCTTTCTTGCAATGGGAGAAGTGCTTAGCTTTGGGTTCAATCTTGCGGTATCCTTTCCCAGTGACAGTAGGGGCAGCAAGGCACATGTTGTATTGTCGCCATCGAGGATAACAAGATGGGTTTTTTACCATATTGCATGAATTTATCCCTCTACATCATGTCATCTTGCTTAAAGCGTTACTCTGTTCTTATGAACTTAATACTCTAGATGCATGCTGGATAGCGGTCGATGTGTGGAGTAATAGTAGTAGATGCAGGCAGGAGTCGGTCTACTTGTCTTGGATGTGATGCCTATATACATGATCATACTGTTGGGGAACGTAGTAATTTCAAAAAATTTCCTATGCACACGCAAGATCATGGTGATGCATAGAAACGAGAGAGGAGAGTGTTGTCTACGTACCCTCGTAGACCGAAAGCGGAAGCGTTAGCACAACGCGGTTGATGTAGTCGTACGTCTTCACGGCCTGACCGATCAAGCACCGAAACTACGGCACCTCCGAGTTCTAGCACACGTTCAGCTCGATGACAATCCCCGGACTCCGATCCAGCAAAGTGTCGGGGATGAGTTCCGTCAGCACGACGGCGTGGTGATGATCTTGATGTTCTACCATCGCAGGGCTTCGCCTAAGCACCGCTACAATATTATCGAGGATTATGGTGGAAGGGGGCACCGCACACGGCTAAGAGATCAATGATCAATTGTTGTCTCTGGGGTGCCCCCTACCCCCGTATATAAAGGAGTGGGGGAGGGGCCGGCCAAGGAGGGTGGCGTGCCCAAGGGGGGGAGTCCAACTCCCACCGGGAGTAGGACTCCCCTTTTTCCTATTAGGAGTAGGAGAGGGAAGGAAGAGGAAGGAGGGAGGAAGGAAAGGGGGGTCGGCCCCCTTCCCAATTCGGATTGGGCTTGGGGGGCGGCGCGCCCCCTCCCTTGCTCCTTTCCCCTCCTTTCCACTAAGGCCCAATAAGGCCCATATACCTCCCGGGGGGTTCCGATAACCTCCCGGTGATCCGGTATTGTCCCAATCTTACCCGGAACCTTTCCGGTGTCCAAATATAGTCGTCCAATATACCGATCTTTATGTCTTGACCATTTCGAGACTCCTCGTCAAGTCCGTGATCACATCCGGGACTCCGAACAACCTTCGGTACATCAAAATATATAAACTCATAATGAAACTGTCATCGTAACATTAAGCGTGCGGACCCTACGGGTTCGAGAACAATGTAGACATGACCGAGACACGTCTCCGGTCAATAACCAATAGTGGAACCTGGATGCTCATATTGGCTCCTACATATTCTACGAAGATCTTTATCGGTCAGACCGCATAACAACATACGTTGTTCCCTTTGTCATCGGTATGTTACTTGCCCGAGATTCGATCGTCGGTATCTCAATACCTAGTTCAATCTCGTTACCGGCAAGTCCCTTTACTCGTTCCATAATACATCATCTTGCAACTAACTTATTAGTTGCATTGCTTGCAAGGCTTAAGTGATGTGTATTATCGAGAGGGCCCAGAGATACCTCTCCGACAATCGGAGCGACAAATCCTAATCTCAAAATACGCCAACCCAACATGTACCTTTGGAGACACTTGTAGAGCACCTTTATAATCACCCAGTTACTTTGTGACGTTTGGTAGCACACAAAGTGTTCCTCCGATAAACGAGAGTTGCATAATCTCATAGTCATAGGAACATGTATAAGTCATGAAGAAAGCAATAGCAACATACTAAACGATCAGGTGCTAAGCTAATGGAATGGGCCATGTCAATCACATCATTCTCCTAATGATGTGATCCCATTAATCAAATGACAACTCATGTCGATGGTTAGGAAACATAACCATCTTCGATTAACGAGCTAGTCAAGTAGAGGCATACTAGTGACACTTTGTTTGTCTATGTATTCACACAAGTATTACGTTTCCGGTTAATACAATTCTAGCATGAATAATAAACATTTATCATGATATAAGGAAATAAATAATAACTTTATTATTGCCTCTAGGGCATATTTCCTTCAGTCTCCCACTTGCACTAGAGTCAATAATCTAGATTACACAGTAATGATTCTAACACCCATGGAGCCTTGGTGATGATCATGTTTTGCTCGTGGAAGAGGCTTAGTCAATGGGTCTGCTACATTCAGATCCGTATGTATCTTGCAAATCTCTATGTCTCCCACCTGGACTAGATCCCGTATGGAATTGAAGCATCTCTTGATGTGCTTGGTTCTCTTGTGAAATCTGGATTCCTTTGCCAAGGCAACTGCACCAGTATTGTCACAATAGATTTTCATTGGACCTGATGCACTAGGTATGACACCTAGATCGGATATGAAATCTTTCATCCAGACTCCTTCATCTGCTGCTTCCGAAGCAGCTATGTACTCCGCTTCACATGTAGATCCCGCCACGACGCTTTGTTTAGAACTGCACCAACTGACAGCTCCACCGTTTAATGTAAATACGTATCCGTTTTGCGATTTAAAATCGTCCGGATCAGTGTCAAAGCTTGCATCAACGTAACCATTTACGATGAGCTCTTTGTCACCTCCATATACGAGAAACATATCCTTAGTCCTTTTCAGGTATTTCATGATGTTCTTGACCGCTGTCCAGTGATCCACTCCTGGATTACTTTGGTACCTCCCTGCTAGACTTATAGCAAGGCACACATCAGGTCTGGTACACAGCATTGCATACATGATAGAGCCTATGGCTGAAGCATAGGGAACATCTTTCGTTTTCTCTCTATCTTCTGCAGTGGTCGGGCATTGAGTCTTACTCAACTTCACACCTTGTAACACAGGTAAGAATCCTTTCTTTGCTTGATCCATTTTGAACTTCTTCAAAACTTTGTCAAGGTATGTGCTTTGTGAAAGTCCAATTAAGCGTCTTGATCTATCTCTATAGATCTTAATGCCCAATATGTAAGCAGCTTCACCGAGGTCTTTCATTGAAAAACTCTTATTCAAGTATCCCTTTATGCTATCCACAAATTCTATATCATTTCCGATTAGCAATATGTCATCCACATATAATATCAGAAATGCTACAGAGCTCCCACTCACTTTCTTGTAAATACAGGCTTCTCCATAAGTCTGTACAAAACCAAATGCTTTGATCACACTATCAAAGCATTTATTCCAACTCCGAGATGCTTGCACCAGTCCATAAATGGATCGCTGGAGCTTGCACACTTTGTTAGCTCCTTTTGGATCGACAAAACCTTCCGGCTGCATCATATACAACTCTTCGTCCAGAAATCCATTCAGGAATGCAGTTTTGACATCCATCTGCCAAATTTCATAATCATAAAATGCGGCAATTGCTAACATGATTCAGACAGACTAAAGCATTGCTACGGGTGAGAAGGTCTCATCGTAGTCAATTCCTTGAACTTGTCGAAAACCTTTTGCGACAAGTCGAGCTTTGTAGACAGTAACATTACCGTCAGCGTCAGTCTTCTTCTTGAAGATCCATTTATTTTCAATTGCTTGCCGATCATTGGGCAAGTCAACCAAAGTCCACACTTTCTTCTCATACATGGATCCCATCTCAGATTTCATGGCTTCAAGCCATTTTGCGGAATCTAGGCTTACCATTGCTTCTTCATAGTTCGTAGCTTCATCATGATCTAGTAGCATGACTTCCAGAACATGATTACCGTACCACTCTGGTGCGGATCTTACTCTGGTTGATCTACGAGGTTCAGTAGTAACTTGTTCTGAAGTTTCATGATCATCATCATTAGCTTCCTCACTAATTGGTGTAGGTGTCACAGAAACCGGTTTCTATGATGTACTACTTTCCAATAAGGGAGCAGGTACAGTTACCTCATCAAGTTCTACTTTCCTCCCACTCACTTCTTTCGAGAGAAACTCCTTCTCTAGAAAGGATCCATTCTTAGCAACAAATGTCTTGCCTTTGGATCTGTGATAGAAGGTGTACCCAACAGTCTCCTTCGGGTATCCTATGAACACACATTTCTCCGATTTGGGTTCGAGCTTATCAGGTTGAAGCTTTTTCACATAAGTATCGCAGCCCAAACTTTCAGAAACAACAACTTTGGTTTCTTGCCAAACCATAGTTCATAAGGCGTCGTCTCAACGGATTTTGATGGTGCCCTATTTAACGTGAATGCGGCCGTGTCTAAAGCATAACCCCAAAACAATAGCGGTAAATCTGTAAGAGACATCATAGATCACACCATATCAAGTAAAGTACGATTACGATGTTCGGACACACCATTACGCTGTGGTGTTCCGTGTGGCGTGAGTTGCAAAATTATTCTGCATTGTTTCAAATGTAAACCAAACTCGTAACTCAAATATTCTCCTCCACGATCAGACCGTAGAAACTTTATTTTCTTATTATGATGGTTTTCATCTTCACTCTGAAATTCTTTGAACTTTTCAAATGTTTCAGACTTATGTTTCATTAAGTAGATATACCCATATCTGCTTAAATCATCTGTGAAGGTGAGAAAATAACGATATCCGCCACGAGCATCAACATTCATTGGACCACATACATCTGTATGTATGATTTCCAACAAATTTGTTGCTCTCTCCATAGTACCAGAGAACGGCGTTTTAGTCATCTTTCCCATGAGGCACGGTTCGCAAGTACCAAGTGATTCATAATCAAGTGGTTCCAAAAGTCCATCAGTATGGAGTTTCTTCATGCGCTTTACACCGATAAGACCTAAACGGCAGTGCCACAAATAAGTTGCACTATCATTATCAACTCTACATCTTTTGGCTTCAACATTATGAATATGTGTATCACTACTATCAAGATTCATCAAAAATAGACCACTCTTCAAGGGTGCATGACCATAAAAGATATTACTCATATAAATAGAACAACCATTATTCTCTGATTTAAATGAATAATCGTCTCGCATCAAACAAGACCCGGATATAATGTTCATGCTCAACGCTGGCACCAAATAACAATTATTTAGGTCTAATACTAATCTCGATGGTAGATGTAGAGGTAGCGTGCCGACCGTGATCACATCGACTTTGGAACCATTTCCCACGCGCATCGTCACCTCGTCCTTTGCCAATGTTCGCTTAATCCCTAGTCCCTGTTTCGAGTTGCAAATATTAGCAACAGAACCAATATCAAATACCCAAGTGCTACTGCGAGCTCTAGTAAGGTACACATCAATAACATGTATATCACATATACCTTTGTTCACCTTGCCATCCTTCTTATCCACCAAATACTTGGGGCAGTTCCGCTTCCAGTGACCAGTCTGCTTGCAGTAGAAGCACTCAGTTTCAGGCTTAGGCCCAGACTTGGGTTTCTTCTCCTGAGCAGCAACTTGCTTGTTGTTCTTCTTGAAGTTACCCTTCTTCTTCCCCTTGCCCTTTTTCTTGAAACTAATGCTCTTGTTGACCATCAACACTTGATGCTCCTTCTTGATTTCTACCTCCGCGGCTTTTAGCATTGCGAAGAGCTCGGGAATTGTCTTATCCATCCCTTGCATATTATAGTTCATCACGAAGCTCTTGTAGCTAGGTGGAAGTGATTGGAGAATTCTGTCAATGACGCAATCATCCGGAAGATTAACTCCCAGTTGAATCAAGTGATTATTATACCCAGACATTTTGACTATATGCTCACTGACAGAACTGTTCTCCTCCATCTTGCAGCTATAGAACTTATTGGAGACTTCATATCTCTCAATCCACGCATTTTCTTGAAATATTAGCTTCAACTCCTGGAACATCTCATATGCTCCATGACGTTCAAAACGTCGTTGAAGGCCCGGTTCTAAGTCGTAAAGCATGGCACATTGAACTATCGAGTAGTCATCAGCTTTGCTCTGCCAGACGTTCTTAACGTCGTCAGTTGCATCAGCAGCAGGCCTGGCACCCAGTGGTGCTTCCAGGACGTAATTCTTCTATGCAACAATGAGGATAATCCTCAAGTTACGGACCTAGTCCGTATAATTGGTACCATCATCTTTCAACTTTGCTTTCTCAAGGAACGTATTAGAAGTCAATGGAACAACAACACGGGCTATCTATCTACAATCAAACATAAACAAGCAAGATACTATCAGGTACTAAGTTCATGATAAATTTAAGTTCAATTAATCATATTACTTAAGAACTCCCACTTAGAAAGACATCCCTCTAATCTTCTAAGTGATCATGTGATCCAAATCAACTAAACCATAACTGATCATCATGTGAAATGGAGTAGTTTTCAATGGTGAACATCACTATGTTGATCATATCTACTATATGATTCACGCTCGACCTTTCGGTCTCAGTGTTCCGAGGCCATATCTGCATATGCTAGGCTCTTCAAGTTTAACCTGAGTATTCTGCGTGTGCAAAACTGGCTTGCACCCGTTGTAGATGGACGTAGAGCTTATCACACCGATCATCACGTGGTATCTGGGCACGACGAACTTTGGCAACGGTGCATACTCAGGGAGAACACTTTTATCTTGAAATTTAGTGAGAGATCATCTTATAATGCTACCGTCAATCAAAGCAAGATAAGATGCATAAAAGATAAACATCACATGCAATCAATATAAGTGATATGATATGGCCATCATCATCTTGTGCTTGTGATCTCCATCTCCGAAGCATCGTCATGATCACCATCGTCACCGGCGCGACACCTTGATCTTCATCGTAGAATCATTGTCGTCTCGCCAATCTTATGCTTCTACGACTATCGCTACCGCTTAGTGATAAAGTAAAGCATTACAAGGCGATTGCATTGCATACAATAAAGCGACAACCATATGGCTCCTGCCAGTTGCCGATAACTTGGTTACAAAACATGATCATCTCATACAATAAAATTTAGCATCATGCCTTGACCATATCACATCACAACATGCCCTGCAAAAACAAGTTAGACGTCCTCTACTTTGTTTGTTGCAAGTTTTACGTGGCTACTACGGGCTTAGCAAGAACCAATCTTACCTACGCATCAAAAACCACAACGATAGTTTGTCAAGTTGGTGCTGTTTTAAGCTTCGCAAGGACTGGTCGTAGCCACACTCGGTTCAACTAAAGTTGGAGAAACTGACACCCACCAGCCACATGTGTGCAAAGCACGTCGGTAGAACCAGTCTCGCGTAAGCGTACGCGTAATGTCGGTCCGGGCCGCTTCATCCAACAATACCGCCGAACCAAAGTATGACATGCTGGTAAGCAGTATGACTTAATATCGCCCACAACTCACTTTGTTCTATTCGTGCATATAACATCAACACATAAAACCTAAGCTCGGATGCCACTGTTGGGGAACGTAGTAATTTCAAAAAAAATCCTATGCACATGCAAGATCATGGTGATGCATAGCAACGAGAGAGGAGAGTGTTGTCTACGTACCCTCGTAGACCGAAAGCGGAAGCATTAGCACAACGCGGTTGATGTAGTCGTATGTCTTCACGGCCCGACCAATCAAGCACCGAAACTACGGCACCTCCGAGTTCTAGCACACATTCAGCTCGATGACGATCCCCGGACTCCGATCCAGCAAAGTGTCGGGGATGAGTTCTGTCAGCACGACGGCGTGGTGGCAATCTTGATGTTCTACCGTCGCAGGGCTTCGCCTAAGCACCGCTACAATATTATCGAGGATTATGGTGGAAGGGGGCACCGCACACGGCTAAGAGATCAATGATCAATTGTCTCTGGGGTGCCCCCCTGCCCCCGTATATAAAGGAGTGGAGGAGGGGGCCGGCCAAGGAGGGGGCCGGCCAAGGAGGGTGGCGCGCCCAAGGGGGGGAGTCCAACTCCCACCGGTAGTAGGACTCCCCTTTTTCCTATGAGGAGTAGGAGAGGGAAGGAAGAGGAAGGAGGGGGGAAGAAAGGGGGGGCGGCCCCCTTCCCAATTCGGATTGGGCTTGGGGGGGCGCGCCCCCTCCCTTGCTCCTTTCCCCTCCTTTCCACTAAGGCCCAATAAGGCCCATATACCTCCCGGGGGGTTCTGATAACCTCCCGGTGATCCGGTATTGTCCCAATCTTACCCGGAACCTTTCCGGTGTCCAAATATAGTCGTCCAATATATCGATCTTTATGTCTCGACCATTTCAAGACTCCTCGTCAAGTCTGTGATCACATCCGGGACTCCGAACAACCTTCGGTACATCAAAATATATAAACTCATAATGAAATTGTCATCCTAACGTTAAGCGTGCGGACCCTACGGGTTCGAGAACAATGTAGACATGACCGAGACACGTCTCCGGTCAATAACCAATAGCAGAACCTGGATGCTCATATTGGCTCCTACATATTCTACGAAGATCTTTATCGGTCAGACCGCATAACAACATACGTTGTTCCCTTTGTCATCGGTATGTTACTTGCCCGAGATTCGATCGTCGGTATCTCAATACCTAGTTCAATCTCGTTACCGGCAAGTCTCTTTACTCGTTCCGTAATACATCATCTTGCAACTAACTTATTAGTTGCATTGCTTGCAAGGCTTAAGTGATGTGTATTATCGAGAGGGCCCAGAGATACCTCTCCGACAATCGGAGCGACAAATCCTAATCTCGAAATACGCCAACCCAACATGTACCTTTGGAGACACCTGTAGAGCACCTTTATAATCACCCAGTTACGTTGTGACGTTTGGTAGCACACAAAGTGTTCCTCCGGTAAACGGGAGTTGCATAATCTCATAGTCATAGGAACATGTATAAGTCATGAAGAAAGCAATAGCAACATACTAAACGATTGGGTGCTAAGCTAATGGAATGAGTCATGTCAATAACATCATTCTCCTAATGATGTGATCCCGTTAATCAAATGACAACTCATGTCTATGGTTAGGAAACATAACCATCTTCGATTAACGACTAGTCAAGTAGAAGCATACTAGTGAGGCTCAAAAGGAAACTTCAGAGCTGGAATATATAATCTCCAGTAGTACACTTAGCCCTTCGGCCTTATTTCAACTTGAACATGAATTTGCAGCACATTTTGATGTTATTATATTAACATAAGCATTGAACACTGACGGCTAGCCCATACATGCAAACACAAGAAATCAAACCAAGAAAAGACACTTAGCATAGGAGTAGATCGGAATCAAACTAAGACAAAGAACACCTGACATGAATGTTTGTCTATGTATTCACACAAGTATTACGTTTCCGGTTAATACAATTCTAGCATGAATAATAAACATTTATCATGATATAAGGAAATAAATAATAACTTTATTATTGCCTCTAGGGCATATTTCCTTCACATACCTAGATATTCTCATAACTATGCTCAATTCTGTCAATTGCTCATCAGTAATTTGTTCACCCACCATAAAATACTTATGCTCTCGAGAGAAGTCACTAGTGAAACCTATGCCCCCGGGTCTATCTTCCAACACTTAGTTATTTTCATTGGCTTTTATTTTATTTTGCATCTTTATCATAAAAATACCAAAAATATTATCTTATCATATCTATCAGATCTCACTCTCGTAAGTGACCGTGTAGGGATTGACAACCCCTCATCGCGTTGGTTGCGAGGATTTATTTGTTTTGTGTAGGTGCGAGGGACTCGCGCGTAGCCTCCTACTGGATTGATACCTTGATTCTCAAAAACTGAGGGAAATACTTACGCTACTTTGTTGCATCACCCTTTTCTCTTCAAGGGAAAACCAACGCAGTGCTCAAGAGGTAGCACCTTCCCACAAAGATTCTAGTGTCTCTTTTCTTCCAAAAAATCGTCAAAAAGTTTTGCTGCATTTGGAGAACTTTGGTTTCTGTACAAAAAATAACACCAGAGTAGTTCTACTTAAAACGGCGTCAGTCCAGGTTAGTTCCACTTAAATCATATAAAATTGCACAAAACTATATAAAATTGGTGTAAACATGGCATGAATACTTCATAAATTATAGATACGTTGGAGACGTATCAGTGGTCGTAGGGTTTGATGTGCAAGAATGTGGTAGGGTTGATTCGTGCAGTTTGTGTGCTATGCTTACTGTCAATGCGGTAGATTGTGATATTGTGGTAGGTATTGCTGGTGGATTTGTAGCATGGTAGAGTAGTGTGATAGTGATGAACACAATGCATTCATAGCTAGTTGTCATGTATGCTCCTCTTTTCACAGATCGTCCGGTACTTTGTGTGCTATACTTACTGTCAATGCGTGCTACAATTGTAGGACATGACCACGCAGACCCAAGAACTTAGTCAGGCCCTTGTCCTGTCGGACAACCAGTTTGCTACATCCTATGTCGAGGACTCCCAGTCTTCCCTCAATGAGCAGATTCCTCCTGATTCTGATGTGTTCGAGGTATCAGCCGACGGTTCTCCTTTTGTGCCAGTTGTGCTCGTCGAGCCAACCGTTGCTGTTGCCGCTGCACTGACGGCAGCTACAAAGGCAAAGAAGGATGGTAGGGGAAACAATATGAAGTTGCAACCATTTATGTTCATGTTCGAGCTGAAAAAGATGTGTGAGCTCATCTCTAGTGGGGTTAGGACTGACAAGGGCTTCAAGGAGGTGCACTTGAACACCGTTGCGAAGCAGGTTCGAGTTCTGTGGCCAGGAGGTGATTGCCGCCTAGGTGTACAACCACCTCAGGAAGTGGAAAGCTCGATGGATCCAAGTGTCCAAGCTCAGAGACCTTAGTGGCGCCTCATGGGATCAGAACACTTGCTAGATCGTTCTAGAGGCAGAGCACTACACCGGCCATGTCGCGGTTAGCTCACTACCCCCTTGTTTTTAACATTGACTACCATTGCCTACTCGTAACTAACAACGCTTGTGTTTTTTTTCTTAGGACCACCTCAAAGACGTTGAGTTCATCAACACACCCATCCAGAACTACAACCAGATGCAACACATCTTCTCCTTCGGGCTAGCAACCGGCAAGCATGCCATGGGCTCTGGTGAGCCTCTCGGTCCTCCCATGCCGGAGTTCCCAGGCACCCCGGACGTAAAGGCAGTCCTTGATGGCGCTGACCAGCCATTTGAGCATGCCCCTGTGGTCGATAGAAAGAGGAAGAAGGGTGGCCTGATGGAGGAGGAGATCAGTGTCTTCACCAGTATGACTCGGACCGTGAAGGAGGTGGCAATTGCCATTAGGGAGAGAAAGTTCGTCGACGTCCACCTGACTCGTACAACGCCGTCATGGATTAAGGTGGCTTCAGCAATGCGGCTCTCATGGCAGCTCTGAGCGACCTGGTAGACAACAAGGCCCAGGGTGTTGTGTTTGTTGCCATGGCAGACGCCCACATGGTGCTCTGGCTCAGGAGCTAGTTGGGCAAGCACTACTACTAGAGCGTGTTGCTGCTTACCGCGTGCATGATTCTCGACGACGATGGCGATGGCGATGACGACAAGGACAACAATGACAATGACGAGTATATTTTGTGTAGTTAGGGCTTGAAAACAATCTGATGGTCTGTATATTTTGGTGAGGTGATATATAGTAACCCCTCACGGTGATCCTCAAGGTGATCACGAACTTGCTGTGGTAGGATGGCACCCTTTTTTTGGATGTGATGGTGGTAGGATGACACCATACTAGTGCTAGTTTGAACTTGCTATCCATATGATCATGCATGCTTACTAGTTCTCTTCTGCTACATCGCTTGTTGTTTGTGTGCTCCATTGGTGGCTGCTTGATTGCTCCATTGCTTGCTGCTTCAATTGTTGCTCTTTGTGCACTGTTAGAACAAGTGGTATGCGGTGTTCGTCAGGAGGGCACAAGGGTTTACAGTTCATGGAAAACTTACAACCAACAAGTTTCAGGGTACAAAGATAGCAACCACATAGGGTTTAAGACTAGTCAGGCGGCAGAAGATGCTTACACCAAGTTTGTGCGAAAGCAGGCATGCAAGGTTGAAGTTGGCAAGACGACGTCACACTTTGGGGGTGAAGAACTTGATCATCATCGTGCAGTTTATAGCCATTGCAGTGTTGTGGTGTTGGTGTCGTAGTTGTGGTCGTGTGTAAGATAATCTCACCACATATGGTACAAGGTTAGCACACCTCGCACCATATGTGCAACCAAACAACATACTTATGTATGAGTTCAGACAATGCAGACAATCAAATAAAGTGAACAAAAACTATCCCCTAATGCAGGCAGCCAAGATGTAGGCAGCCAAATAAATTGTAGATGTTGATTTTTAGCTTGTTTCTACTAAGCCAGACTTCGTTGAGCCAGTCCCGGCTTCTACGGTTATCAAACACGCCCTTAAGCTTTCATTTTCGAATAACAAGAAGAATCTTGCGTTGAGCTACGGCGTCCTCAAGAACTAGGGACGGGCGTGCTGCATCTCAGAAAACAAGGGGAATCATGCCGTCGACGCACTCTTGTTCCGACCGAGGTCTGTGCCGCTGTCCGCTCATGGTGGCTTCGCTGTATACTCCTCCTGATCTCCACAACCTCAAAACGAGCGAGCGAGGCAAAGAAGCTTGCAAGTTGAACTGAGCCGGAAATCTTGTGAACCAGATCTTTCTATTTTTCTCTTTATTTTATGTTGTTTGAGCTGAAGAGAACCACTTGTTGTGGGTCGGAATTGGTTCACCACCCACCCAAACCCGCGAGTGATGAGCAGCTTAATTAACTCCGAGCTGACACATGGCCCCCTTATCCCGACGCCTCTGAGATGAACCAAGATTGTGCCATTGTGGCACAGTCGTCTCAGAAGAACGAAGAGTAGCCGCGTACGTCAGTGCACATGCAAGCTGCTCGGCTCGCTAATGGCAAATGCCCAAATAGAAAAGGGTCGAACATGCATCATGAGCGGGACGCACAATAGGAGTACGTAGAAGTACACGAATAGTACAGTATACAATATCATGATTGGCAGTAAATACGCGACGCTGATAGGATTAATCTGGTCCTTCTACGTCGGCGTAATTCTAATTAGATTGATTCTGTCCTTGTCTAGTTGTAATTTTCAATTAGCAACTGCGGTGTAGATATTTTGACCTCGTTACGTTCCCACTATGGCAATGGCGTTGCAAGGAAACTTCGCCAGATATCCAAGGAACTCCGTCCGCAGCGCGTTGACCAGCGGTGGGCAATGGCGTCGTCGCAACGAGTAGGATGGGCGCATTGAAAACCCCTCCCATCCCGCCGCCGTCACTGGCGTTCATCAATACTGACGGGACGTCTTATTAGTTTCCGCCATGCCATTGTCTTTCTCCAGACTCCAGAGTTATTGGCGCAGCAGCAACTCAGCAGCACTCAGCACGGCACTGCTAGTACTACTAGTATTTTTTCTTCTGGTTTTGGGCAGTGTCATGGGGTCCTCCGACATACATGATCCTCCCGACTGCAACATCTAACTGCTGTTTTAAATTCCCCTTCCCTCGTGGCCAGTTTGATGCAACTAGATAGAGATATGGAGGAGTACTCACTGCGCCGTGCAACTTGGTGCTGCTGTAGCTTTAACTAGGGGTGGCGTCTTTGATGGTGATTTGATTTTCCTTTTGAGGTACTCGTGGTAATCCGATGTGGAGATGTGTCATGCGTGTGCTCCGGGACAGACGCGCCACAGATTTGCCGGTGCCCTACTGCTGCCGGGCCTGGGGCGTCTCAGCCCGGATGGTACACTAGGTTTTACCCGCTGGATAAAAATCTCAACCGTTATGCCTAAAAGGGCAATTGGTCGGTGGGATCCCACGTGCGACCCATGTGTCTGTGATCTCGAGGTGGCGTTGCTCGTGCTCGCCTCTGGCTTTGTGTTTTTTTTTTAAACACAGTACAGATGTAAGTGCTCATACATATATGCATTTATATATATCTCTATGAACGTATGCACGCACATCTTACCTCTATAAGCGTCTTCAGGGACTAAACCGGCATTGATATGCTGAGATTTATGAAGTTACCGTAGATGTCTCGAAATTCTAAAATAAATTTAAGAATAAAGCGAGCATCGGGACTTAAATCCTGAAATAAATCCAAGAATAATGATATAATTGTCCCTCTAACCATCCAAGCACAGATTGATTCGCTCTCTCGCATTGTGTTGAAGCGTTGGAGCATCTTCAAGGACAAGTGCCTAAATCGAAATTTTCATATGTTCATGAATACGTTAAGACATGTCGGCAGACAATAGAAAGCCCAACACCATCTGTCTGGCTTCCTCTCTAGTGGTGTCGATATTTTGTACCTTCTCATTTGTTCAAACTATATTTTGTTTACTCTTCTTATTAATTATTTTCATCATATTTTATCACATATTCAAAAATAAATATTGCACACAAATAATCAACAAGTCATACAACCAACAATGAAAACAAGATTCGCACAAAAAGAAATTCAACAAATTCATACATATTCAATAAAACAAAGAAATCGAACGTTTGTCTTGCCCGCATTAATGTCTTTACACATGAGGGTCAATAATTATTGTGTGTCATCCACGGCATCGAAGCTAGGATTGGACTACGGCCCAGGTCAAGAGCAAAGCTACAATGATAAACAATGCCAACAAAGATGAATAGTGCCGCAGTGAATGAAGGAGAGAGTAGCCACGCTCCGGGCCAAGCCCCCCGTTGCCTGGGGCCTAGAGCTGCCCCCGGTCATCCATGAGGGTAGTGTCATCCAACATGATCAACTCTCAAAAATATCATCCCAGTGAAGCGGTTCCCTGCTTCCGAATCAGGTAGGATTATCTCACAATAAAATAAGTACTAATCAGAGAGGGCCCGTCCTCGTTGCCTTGTTGCGCACAACATTGGTGCTAGTTGTTAGTTCTACACCTTTGTGCCAACTTGTCATTGTCCATGCATAGACGAGGAAGGTGGAGATTGAGCGCAGATTAGCTAGAACAATTGACAGGATTAAATTAGGAATCTCAGCCGAATGAAAATTGCAACAAGAAGAGGGTTAAGCTAATAGTCAAACAATTACCCAACGGGATGAATTTGTTAAGGATGTCTACTTGCAACAATCCACATGTACTCGTTTTTAATTACTACTCTCCCCATTCCAAAATACTTGTCGTGATTTTAGTTTAAAATATTTATTACCACTCCCTCCATTCCGAATACTTGTCATGGTTTTAGTTCAAATTTTTAGTTACTACTCCATCTGTTCTAAAATGCTTGAACTTTTGGAACAGATGTAGTTGGCAGTTCAACCAACTCAACAAGAATTTGTCCCGGCGGATTTTAGAAACATCCTGCAGTTGTCAAGTATGCCTGGAGTGTGTGGTCTAGCTTGTTCTCGGATAGGGATGTCATGGACTTAGAATGTATTATATAACTAGTGAGCTTAATTTGACTTGAGCTAGAGATCTCGATGCAAAGTTGAGAAGTTGATTCATACCTGTTTTTCAGTGATCATGAGCCACATACAATTGTTTCCTCGTTAATGTCTTTTCGAATGGGCAATGGAATATCTCAGTCCATATAACATCACGACAGGAGAAATGACAACTTGGCAAGCATTTAGGCCAAATGGTCCCGAATCTGACGCCCCCAGCCACCTGCGCAACATCGTGTGTTGGGGTGGGGCTTAGGGTTGGGGGGCCCGTTTGTCGGGTCTCCTCCAGTTCAATCTACCAAAACTGATTGGGCGGTCCGACCCTCCGTGGTGGCGAAAATCTGACGCTCTTGCCGTACTGCCCCACAGCTCTTGTGGGTAGCTTTTGTATGGAACTAAGGTTAAGCAATGGAATGGGCTAGGACGACTTGTTCCTCAAACGGTGTCAAGGATAGTTGTAATAGTATTTTCTTGTCTTGTGTGGCGACCCAGTTCATGTGGAGCTACTTTAGAGAAGGAGAAGCCATGGTGATGCAGTTGTTGCCTTGTTGATTCTAGTGACTTGGTTGCGATCTTTGAGTCTCTCACCGATAGGAGAGCCATCTCCTCTTATTTAGTTTCATCACACTTGCTTGGACTCTATGGAATACCCTGAACAAACTAGTTATTGTGCATGAACCTTTGCGACATTCCTCTGACACGATTTTCATTTTGATCTCTTTCTTGCAAAAGTGGTGGTTCCTTGCTAGGCACAAGGTTCGCGAAGATATCTATAGCTTGCTAGAAAATTCAAGAGAGTGGCCCGTCGCTCCTTTCTCACTTATTTACCTTTTCAGGTGGGTTGGGCCTTGTTATGTTGTGACCCCAATAGCCTTCGTTAATTTGTCCGACTCGTACCATGACCCCTGGTTGGTTTCTTTATTTGCGCGCGCGCGCGCGCGCACACGTAGACCCACTCATATGAATGCACACACATACACACACTCTATCCTATAAGCACCTTTGAGAGCCCGTGCTAACAGATTTCGAGGTTAGCAAAATCAACATAGATGCCTCATAGTTAATGCAAACATCGTCTCCCACTGAATATCGGTGAAAATCCTACAATAATTTTCAAAAAATAATGTGAGTACCCACATCAAGTCCATGACTTGAACTCAGGTGGGTTGGTTCCACCAAAAAAATATAATCATTTGAGGTACTTTGGTTCGCTACTATGGACCATTTTCGATGTGTGTGTGGGTGCCTGGGTGGGTGGGGGGCCAAATTCACTGTTCTGGCCCTTTTTCATTAGTTTAGCAAGATCTGACCCTATGTGTAAAATTATTTCGGATATGATCCTTTTTTTATTGCCATTGTCTTTGGTGGTAGGGTAACACAAGCTACCCCCAAGGCCTCTAGCGGTAGGACTTACCTACACTGTCACCTTCGTTTTTTGCAAAAAAAAAACCCTACATCCATAGTCTATGGCGGGAGGATGTGTTACCCTACCGTCATAGCCTATGGTGGTACGGTCTTTTTTTGTAAAAAACAGATCTTTTATTGCATGCGTGCCTTTATTATAATTACATGCATGTCCCTACCGCCAAAGATTATGATGGTAGGGTCTTTTTCACACCGAATGGGCGTGATGATGTAAGTAAATCATACCGGCAAAGGCCTTGACGGTAGGATGTGCTACCCTACTGTCAAAGACAATAACGGTAGGAAAAGGGCAGACTCGAAAAAACTTTTGCACACAGGGTCAAATCGTGCTTAAGTTAAGGAAAATGGTCGAAACCGTGAATTTTGCCTCCATGACCTGATGTGCCACTGTGCCCCTTGAACAAGGCCAAAGAACCGCTCGACTTCGGTCAGAATGACGAGCGCATTCTGAATCATATGGTCGGGTCGACCCTACGCACACGTGACGGTCGATCATTTCTCCCTTCTTATCCACGTCAACAATTTATTACTAGTATTAGGTCCACCTACAGGTTCTTTTTTCTCTCCGAACAATCTGGAATGTGTGTACAAGAAATTTGTATGCGTTGTCATTTTAATTTGGTGGTACTCGTACGTGCAAGCAACACATTTGTGTTTGGCCGCTCATGGACGCCAGGACGCACGCACACCGGCATCTTGCTCTTCAGTTTTGCTGTAGCGGCACTGACCAAACAACAGTTCACCGAAATATCACCAGGTGCCCCGATGACATCTGAGCTGCCGAATGCTGTAGTGGAATCACTTCGCGCCGCTTGTTGGTTCATCGTTACTAAAAATTGGTAATGCGGTTCATCGGCGTGTAGCATGATGCGTGCGTCTGAAGAAAGCAGTTACGATGGACGTCCCATGCCGCCCGTCATTCTGCATGACCACGCATGCATAATGCGCTATCATCTCGATCGTTCCCCTCGCGAACATAGACGATAGACCAGACCCAAAACACGGCGGTTAAGCTACGCACAAAAACACGGGAAAAGATCATTGAAGTTCTTTTTGGATCGAGATCACACGGTTGGATCCGATCTAGTAGCGCCCAGCCCCAGCCTACTCGAGGCAACACAATGGTCTACTCTCGGAAAATACATCTAGATACATCCATTTTCAAGACAAGTATTTTCGAACGGAGGGAGTACATGCCAGCTTGTTGTAAGAATCCAACTCCAAGCACTACCCGGCTTAGTGGAGGTATTGGTCTCTTTTGGTCAAGAGACGTCGATGTTAGTCTAGAAAACTTCAGTAAATCCCACATTGATGTGAAGGTCACCAAGAATAATACAAGTTGGCGGTTTACTGGCTTTTACGGCGAGCCCTGTGTGGAGAATCGACACCACAGTTGGCGGTTCCTCCGTACTCTTTTTGCTATCCAGCATGAGGCGTGGCTGTGTATGGGGGATTTCAATGAGACCCTGCATGCGGATGAGCATTTTGGTGTGAATGCAAGACCGGAAAGACAAATGCGTGCTTTCTGTGAAGCTGTTTCAGATTGCGCGCTCCAGGACCTGGGGTGGCGCGGAGTACCCTTCACATGGGATAACGCTCAGCAAGGCAGTTCTAATGTTAAAGCGCGGATAGACAGAGCTTTCGCCAACACCGATTTCCTTCAGCTATTTGAACTCACCAATGTTAAACATGTGAGTAGCGTGGAATCGGATCACTGCTTTGTTCTGGCTGAATGTCGTCGGCAGGCGTCGATGGGCTGGACCCGAGCACCACGCACGTTCCGATATGAAAACGTTTGGCAAACTCATGTTGACTATGATGAGAAGGTTCGGAACATGTGGCAAGTGGGCGCGGGACGGCAAGGTTTACAGGGCATCGTTGATGCTCTTTCAAATGTTCAGAGAGAGCTAGGCTCGTGGGGGCAAAGCGAGTTTGGAAATATGGAAAGGAAAGTCCGAAAGCTTCAGCAGCGCCTCGATCGCCTGCGTTCCGCGTCGATCCGTTGCGGCCCCACGGACGAGGAGAAAGCGGTTGCGAAGCAGCTGCGCGAAGCATTGCGGCAGGAGGAAATTTGGCTAAAACAACGATCTCGAGTGTTGTGGCTACGTGCAGGGGACAGAAACACAGGCTACTTCCAAGCACAAGCACGGCAACGCACGAGGATCAATCGCATTACCTCGTTGGAGAGAGCACAGATGGCCACACCATTAATGACCCAACGGAGGTGAGGGAGGAGATCACTTCTTTTTATCAAGCTCTGTACCGGACCCAAGGTTACAGACCAATGGAAGAACTTCTGCAGTGTGTAGAACCGCGAGTGTACGCTGACATGAATCATCTGCTCGAGAAGGAGTACACCCCAGCTGAAGTCAAAACTGCACTGTTTGATATGGCGCCGTCTAAAGCGCCAGGTGTGGATGGTTTCATAGCAGGTTTCTACCAACGACATTGGGATGTCATAGGTAATGACATTACAATGGCTATTCTGAGTTTTCTGAACGGGGGAGAGCTCCCGGCGGGGCTCAACGACACGGCTATCACCTTAATCCCGAAAGTCAGGTATCCTATTGCCTTATGCCCAGTTTTGTATAAAATTGCAGTCAAGACTGTGGCAAACAGACATCGCCTCATTTTGGATGATGTTATTGGTGATGAGCAGAGCGCGTTTGTGCCAGGACGCTTGATCACTGACAATGTATTAGTGGCCTATGAGTGTATTCATGCTATCAAGAGAAGAAAGAAGGGCAAAAATCATACATGTGCAGTTAAGCTGGATATGCTCAAGGCGTATGACCGTGTGGAGTGGCACTACCTAGAAGCCATGCTGGTGCAATTGGGCTTCGGGGATCGTTTTACCAAGCTTATTATGAAATGTGTCACGTCCGTCAGATTCTCAGTCAAGGTTAATGGTGAGCTTCTACCTTATTTTAACCCCTCCAGAGGGCTTCGCCAAGGGTGCCCAGTCTCACCTTATCTGTTCTTAATCTGTGCTCAAGGACTAACATCGCTCCTCAACACTTATGCGGGTGCGCACATTGATAGAGGTATCCGTGTGAGTATCCATGCACCATGGGTTAGTCATCTCTTGTTCGCCGACGATAGCCTCATTTTTCTTGCTGCCAAGACCCAAAGTGCAGAACGGCTCGTGGAAATATTACAAATCTATGAGGATTTCTCGGGCCAGGCAGTCAACAAAGAGAAGAGCTCTATTTTGTTCAGTGGCAACTCAGGGCAGTCTCTTCGTGCGCAAATCAAACATGTTCTAGGGATTGCGGCAGAAGCGTTCTCTGAGCGTTATCTCGGCTTACCTACAGCCACTGGAAGGATCACCAGCGGTACGTTCCATCATATCAGCGAACGTATCCGAAGCAAGATTAGTGGATGGTCTGAGAGGAATCTAGCCTGTGCAGGGAGGGAAGTCCTGTTGAAATCTATTGCACAAGCTATTCCAACCTACAGCATGAGCTGCTTCTTGCTGACTAAGAAAGTCTGCAAGGAGATCACTGTTGGGGAACATAGTAATTTCAAAAAAATTCCTACGCACACGCAAGATCATGGTGATGCATAGCAACGAGGGGAGAGTATGATCTACGTACCCTTGTAGATCGCAACGGAAGTGTTGACACAACGTAGAGGAAGTAGTCGTACGTCTTCTTCCCGATCCAACCGATCCAAGCACCGTTACTCCGACACCTCCGAGTTCTTAGCACACGTACAGCTCGATGACGATCCCGGGCTCCGATCCAGCAAAGCTTCGGGGAGGAGTTCCGTCAGCACGACGGCGTGGTGACGATCTTGATGTTCTACCATCGCAGGGCTTCGCCTAAGCACCACTACAATATGATCGAGGTGGAATATGGTGGAGGGGGGCACCGCACACGGCTAAGGAACGATCACGAAGATCAACTTGTGTATCTAGAGGTGCCCCCTGCCCCCGTATATAAAGGATCTAAGGGGAGGGGGCGGCCGGCCAGGAGGAGGGCGCAGGAGGAGTCCTACTCCTACCGGGAGTAGGACTCCCCCCCCCAATCCTATTCCAACTAGGATTCCCAAGGGGGAAAGAGGGAGAGGGGTGGCCGGCCACCTCTCCTAGTCCTAATAGGACTAGGGGAGGGGGGGGGGAGGCGCGCAGCCCTTGTGGGCAGCCCTTTCACCTTTCCACTAAGGCCCAATAAGGCCCATATGACTCCCGGGGGGTTCCGGTAACCTCCCGGTAATCCGGTAAAATCCTGATTTCACCCGGAACACTTCCGATGTCCAAACATAGGCTTCCAATATATCAATCTTTATGTCTCGACCATTTCGAGACTCCTCGTCATGTCCGTGATCACATCCGGGACTCCGAACAACCTTCGGTACATCAAAATGCATAAACTCATAATAACTGTCATCGTAACCTTAAGCGTGCGGACCCTACGGTTCAGAACAATGTAGACATGACCGAGACACGTCTCCGGTCAATAACCAATAGCGGGACCTGGATGCCCATATTGGCTCCTACATATTCTACGAAGATCTTTATCGGTCAGACCGCATAACAACATACGTTGTTCCCTTTGTCATCGATATGTTACTTTCCAGAGATTCGATCGTCGGTATCCAATACCTAGTTCAATCTTGTTATCGGCAAGTCTCTTTACTCGTTCCGTAATACATCATCTCGCAACTAACTCATTAGTTGCAATGCTTGCAAAGCTTATGTGACGTGCATTACCGAGAGGGCCCAGAGATACCTCTCCGACAATCGGAGTGACAAATCCTAATCTCGAAATACGCCAACCCAACATCTACCTTTGGAGACACCTGTAATGCTCCTTTATAATCACCCAGTTACGTTGTGACGTTTGGTAGCACCCAAAGTGTTCCTCCGGCAAACGGGAGTTGCATAATCTCATAGTCATAGGAACATGTATAAGTCATGAAGGAAGCAATATCAACATACTAAACGATCGGGTGCTAAGCTAACGGAATGGGTCATGTCAATCAGATCATTCAACTAATGATGTGATCCCGTTAATCAAATAACAACTCTTTTGTCTATGGTGAGGAAACATAACCATCTTTGATTAACAAGCTAGTCAAGTAGAGGCATACTAGTGACACTCTGTTTGTCTATATATTCACACATGTATTATGTTTCCGGTTAATACAATTCTAGCATGAATAATAAACATTTATCATGATATAAGGAAATAAATAATAACTTTATTATTGCCTCTAGGGCATATTTCCTTCAGTCTCCCACTTGCACTAGAGTCAATAATCTAGATCACATCACCATGTGATTAACATCGATAGTTCACATCATCATGTGATTAACACCCATAGTTCACATCGCCATGTGACCAACATCCAAAGGGTTTACTAGATTCAGTAATCTAGTTCACATCGCTATGTGATTAACACCCAAAGAGTACTAAGGTGTGATCATGTTTTGCTTGTGAGAGAATCTTAGTCAACCGGTCTTTCACATTCAGATCCGTTATGTATTTTGCAATTTTCTATGTCTACAATGCTCTGCACGGAGCTACTCTAGCTAATTGCTCCCACTTTCAATATGTATCTAGATCGAGACTTAGAGTCATCCAGATTGGTGTCAAAACTTGCATCGACGTAACCCTTTACGACGAACCTTTTGTCACTTCCATAATCGAGAAACATATGCTTATTCCACTAAGGATAATTTTGACTGCTGTCCAGTGATCTACTCCTAGATCACTATTGTACTCCCTTGCCAAACTCAGTGTAGGGTATACAATAGATCCGGTACACAGCATGGCATACTTTAATAGAACCTATGACTGATGCATAGGGAATGACTTTCATTCTCTTTCTATTTTCTGCCGTGGTCGGGATTTGAGTCTTACTCAATTTCACACCTTTGCAACACAGGCAAGAACTCTTTCTTTGACTGTTCCATTTTGAACTATTTCAAAATCTTGACAAGGTATGTACTTATTGAAAAACTTATCAAGCGTCTTGATCTATCTCAATAGATCTTGATGCTCAATATGTAAGTAGCTTTATTGAGGTCTTTTTTTGAAAAACTCTTTTCAAACACTCCTTTATGCTTTGCAGAAAAATTCTACATCATTTCGGATCAACAATATGTCTTACACATATAATATCAGAAATGCTACAGAGCTCCCACTCACTTTCTTGTAAATACAGGCCTTTCCAAAAGTCTGTATAAAACCATATGCTTTGATCAACTCATCAAAGCGTATATTCCAACTCCGAGATGCTTGCACCAGTCCATTGATGGATCGTTGGAGCTTGCACATTTTGTTAGTACCTTTAGGATTAACAAAACCTTATGGTTGCATCATATACAACTCTTCTTTAATAAATCCATTAAATAATGTGGTTTTGACATCCATTTGCCAGATTTCATAACATGTGGCAATTGCTAACATGATTCGGACAGACTTAAGCATCGCTACAGTTGAGAAAATCTCATTGTAGTCAACACCTTGAACTTGTTGAAGACATTTCGCAACAAGTCGAGCTTAGTAGATAGTAACACTACTATCAGTGTCTGTCTTCCTCTTGATGATCCATTTATTTACTATGGCTTGCCGATCATTGGAAAAATCCATCAAAGTCCATACTTTGTTCTCATACATGGATCATATCTCAGATTTCATGGCCTCAAACCATTTCGCGGAATCTGGGCTCATCATCGCTTCCTCATAGTTCGTAGGTTCATCATGATCTAGTAGCATGACTTCCAGAAAAGGATTACCGTACCACTCTGGCGCGGATCTTACTCTGGTTGATCTACAAGGTTCAGTAGTATCTTGTTCTGAAGTTTCATGATCATTATCATTAGCTTCCTCACTAACTGGTGTAGGTGTCACAGAAACAGTTTTCTGTGATGTACTACTTTCCAATAAGGGAGCAGGTACAGTTACCTCGTCAAGTTCTACTTTCCTCCCACTCACTTCTTTCGAGAGAAACTCCTTCTCCAGAAAGTTTCCGAATTTAGCAACAAAAGTCTTGCCTTCGGATCTGTGATAGAAGGTGTATCCAATAGTTTCCTTTGGATATCCTATGAAGACGCACTTCTTCGATTTGAGTTTGAGCTTATCAGGATGAAACTTTTTCATATAAGCATCGCAACCCCAGACTTTAAGAAACGACAACTTTGGTTTCTTGCCAAACCATAGTTCATACGGTGTCATCTCAACAGATTTAGATGGTGCCCTTTTAACGTGAATGCAGCTGTGCATAACCCCAAAATGATAGTGGTAGATCGGTAAGAGACATCATAGATCGCACCATATTTAATAAAGTACGGTTATGACGTTCAGACACACCATTACATTGTGGTGTTCCAGGTGGCGTGAGTTTGTGAAACTATTCCACATTGTTTTAATTGAAGACCAAACTTGTAACTCAAATATTTGTCTCCGCGATCAGATCGTAGAAACTTTATTTTCTTGTCACGATGATTTTCCACTTCACTCTGAAATTCTTTGAACTTTTCAAATGTTTCAGACTTATGTTTCATCAAGTAGATATACCCATATCTGCTCAAATCATCTGTGAAGTTCAGAAAATAACGATACTTGCCGTGAGCCTTAACACTCATCGGACCGCATACATCAGTATGTATTATTTCCAATAAGTCAGTTGCTCGCTCCGGAGAACGGAGTCTTAGTCATCTTGCCCATGAGGCATGGTTCGCAAGCATCAAGTGATTCATAATCAAGTGATTCCAAAATCCCATCAGCATGGAGTTTCTTCATGCGCTTCACACCAATATGACCTAAACGGCAGTGCTACAAATAAGTTGCACTATCATTATTAACTTTGCATCTTTTGGTTTCAATATTATGATTATGTGTATCACTACCATCGAGATCCAACGAACTATTTTCATTGGGTGTGTAACCATATAAGGTTTTATTCATGTAAACAGAACAATTTATTCTCTTTACTTAAATGAATAACCGTATTACAATAAACATGATCAAATCATATTCATGCTCAACGCAAACACCAAAAACACTTATTCAGGTTCAACACTAATCCCGAAAGTATAGGGGAGTGTGCGATGATGATCATATCAATCTTGGAACTACTTCCAACACACATCGTCACTTCACCCTTAACTAGTCTCTGTTTATTCTGCAACTCCCGTTTCGAGTTACTAATCTTAGCAACTGAACTAGTATCAAATACTGAGGGGTTGCTATAAACACTAGTAAAGTACACATCAATAACATGTATATCAAATATACTTATGTTCACTTTGCCATCCTTCTTATCCGCCAATCACTTGGGGTAGTTCCGCTTCCAGTGACCAGTCCCTTTGCAGTAGAAACACTTAGTCTCAGGCTTAGGACCAGACTTGGGCTTCTTCACTTGAGCAGCAACTTGCTTACCGTTCTTCTTGAAGTTCCCCTTCTTCCCTTTGCCCTTTTCTTGAAACTAGTGATCTTGTCAACCATCAACACTTGATGCTCTTTCTTGATTTCTACCTTCATTGATTTCATCATCATGAAAAGCTCGGGATTCGTTTTCGTCATCCCTTGCATACTATAGTTCATCACGAAGTTCTACTAACTTGGTGATGGTGACTAGAGAATTCTGTCAATCACTATCTTATCTGGAAGATTAACTCCCACTTGATTCAAGCGATTGTAGTACTCAGACAATCTGGGCACATGCTCACTAGTTGAGCGATTCTCCTCCATCTTTTAGCTATAGAACTTGTTGGAGACTTCATATCTCTCAACTCGGGTATTTGCTTGAAATATTAACTTCAACTCCTGGAACATCTTATATGCTCCATGACGTTCAAAACGTCTTTGAAGTCCCGATTCTAAACCGTTAAGCATGGTGCACTTAAACTATCAAGTAGTCGTCATATTGAGCTAGCCAAACGTTCATAACGTCTGCATCTGCTCCTGCAATAGGTCTGTCACCTAGCGGTGCATCAAGGACATAATTCTTCTGTGCAGCAATGAGGATAAACCTCAGATCACGGATCCAATCCGCATCATTGCTACGAACATCTTTCAACACAATTTTCTCTAGGAACATATCAAAATAAACACAGGGAAGCAACAACGCGAGCTATTGATCTAGAACATAATTTGCAAAATACTACCAGGACTAAGTTCATGATAAATTTAAGTTCAATTAATCATATTACTTAAGAACTTCCACTTAGATAGACATCCCTCTAATCCTCTAAGTGATCACGTGATCCAAATCAACTAAACCATGTCCGATCATCACGTGAGATGGAGTAGTTTCAATGGTGAACATCACTATGTTGATCATATCTACTATATGATTCACGCTCGACCTTTCGGTCTCCGTGTTTCGAGGCCATATTTGTATATGCTTGGCTCGTCAAGTATAACCTGAGTATTCCGCGTGTGCAACTGTTTTGCACCCGTTGTATTTGAACGTAGAGCCTATCACACCCGATCATCACGTGGTGTCTCAGCACGAAGAACTTTCGCAACGGTGCATACTCAGGGAGAACACTTCTTGATAATTTAGTGAGAGATCATCTTATAATGCTACCGTTAATCAAAGCAAGATAAGATGCATAAAAAGATAAACATCACATGCAATCAATATAAGTGATATGATATGGCCATCATCATCTTGTGCCTGTGATCTCCATCTCCGAAGCACCTTCGTGATCACCATCGTCATCGGCGCGACACCTTGATCTCCATCGTAGCATCGTTGTCGTCTCGCCAATCTTATGCTTCCACGACTATCGCTACCACTTAGTGATAAAGTAAAGCATTACATCGCGATTGCATTGCATACAATAAAGCGACAACCATATGGCTCCTGCCAGTTGCCGATAACTCGGTTACAAAACATGATCATCTCATACAATAAAATTCAACATCATGTCTTGACCATATCACATCACAACATGCCCTGCAAAAACAAGTTAGATGTCCTCTACTTTGTTGTTGCAAGTTTTACGTGGCTGCTATGGGCTTTAAGCAAGAACCAATCTCACCTACGCATCAAAACCACAACGATAGTTTGTCAAATAGACTCCGTTTTAACCTTCGCAAGGACCGGGCGTAGCCACACTCGGTTCAACTAAAGTTGGAGAGACAGTCGCCCGCAAGCCATCTATGTGCAAAGCACGTCGAGGGAACCGGTCTCGCGTAAGCGTACGCGTAAGGTTGGTCCGGGTCGTCTCGTCCAACAATACCGCCGAACCAAAGTATGACATGCTGGTAGGCAGTATGACTTGTATCGTCCGCAACTCACTTGTGTTCTACTCGTGCAAATAACATCAAACCATAAAACCTAGGCTCGGATGCCACTGTTGGGGAACGTAGTAATTTCAAAAAAATTCCTACGCACACGCAAGATCATGGTGATGCATAGCAACGAGGGGAGAGTATGCTCTATGTACCCTTGTAGATCGCAACGGAAGCGTTGACACAACGTAGAGGAAGTAGTCGTACGTCTTCTTCCCGATCCAACCGATCCAAGCACCGTTACTCCGGCACCTCCGAGTTCTTAGCACACGTACAGCTCGATGACGATCCCCGGGCTCCGATCCAGCAAAGCTTCGGGGAGGAGTTCCGTCAGCACGACGGCGTGGTGACGATCTTGATGTTCTACCGTCGCAGGGCTTCGCCTAAGCACCGCTACAATATGATCGAGGTGGAATATGATGGAGGGGGCACCGCACACGGCTAAGGAACGATCACGAAGATCAACTTGTGTATCTAGAGGTGCCCCCCTGCCCCCGTATATAAAGGATCCAAGGGGGAGGGGGCGGTCGGCCAGGAGGAGGGCGCAGGAGGAGTCCTACTCCTACCGGGAGTAGGACTCCTACCGGGAGTAGGACTCCTACCGGGAGTAGGACTCCCCCCCCCAATCCTATTCCAACTAGGATTCCCAAGGGGGAAAGAGGGAGAGGGGTGGCCGGCCACCTCTCCTAGTCCTAATAGTACTAGGGGAGGGGGGGAGGCGCGCAGCCCTTGTGGGCAGCCCTTTCACCTTTCCACTAAGGCCCAATAAGGCCCATATGACTCCCGGGGGGTTCCGGTAACCTCCCGGTAATCCGGTAAAATCCTGATTTCACCCGGAACACTTCCGATGTCCAAACATAGGCTTCCAATATATCAATCTTTATGTCTCGACCATTTAGAGACTCCTCGTCATGTCTGTGATCACATCCGGGACTCCGAACAACCTTCGGTACATCAAAATGCATAAACTCATAATAACTGTCATCGTAACCTTAAGCGTGCGGACCCTACGGTTCGAGAACAATGTAGACATGACCGAGACACGTCTCCGGTCAATAACCAATAGCAGGACCTGGATGCCCATATTGGCTCCTACATATTCTACGAAGATCTTTATCGGTCAGACCGCATAACAACATACGTTGTTCCCTTTGTCATCGGTATGTTACTTTCCCGAGATTCGATCGTCGGTATCCAATACCTAGTTCAATCTCGTTACTGGCAAGTCTCTTTACTCGTTCCGTAATACATCATCTCGCAACTAACTCATTAGTTGCAATGCTTGCAAGGCTTATGTGACGTGCATTACCGAGAGGGCCCAGAGATACCTCTCCGACAATCGGAGTGACAAATCCTAATCTCGAAATACGCCAACCCAACATCTACCTTTGGAGACACCTGTAATGCTCCTTTATAATCACCCAGTTACGTTGTGACGTTTGGTAG